>NC_079147.1:37338861-37494285 GCF_945859685.1 Eupeodes corollae
ATAAAAGAGGTCATATTGGTTGTTTTGGTTCTTGGATAACGCCAATGTCGAAGTTTTCCTCCCTAAGCGTTTTTTTAATTATTTTTAGCTGCAGATCTGGGGCCCGGCAACTCGCTGGGCATCTCGACTCCACTTATAACATCGTCAACCTCGACGTTGTCATCAGCTTTGTCGGTGTCTGTTCCCCGACTTTTCAGAATTTAAATTTTGGCATTTCTTATGCCATAACTAAGTTTGTGCTCGGCCTTTTCGGGAGCCCCTAGACTCTCCTCGCTAATCCTCAGAAGGTAAGAGGTTCTGGTCTTCTGCGGTTCTTCTGCCTTAACTACAACCCAATCGTGCATGGGGACCGGGGGATTTTGCCTCTTAAGGACGGATTAGGTCCTGTCCGCTTGGCTTTATGCTCATGCGTGAGCCTTTGGTTGTCTAGGGATGTCCATAGCTGGGATAAGCTTGAGCTTCAAGCCCTCTTTTGAATGCTGGTTCCACGAGAAGGTTGAAAAAAAAAGAGGTCAGCCCCGGCAGAGACGATATACGGGGGTAAGCAGAAGATAAGACGGACCCTGGCAAGGCATCCGAATGAGCTCGTTAGCGACTGGTTTGTCCCCCAGCCTTTCATTCTTCGGCACGTCTTATGTAAGACGCTCACACCACCACTGAAATTAGGGGCTCCGTATCTATGGTCGAATTGCATTGCTAAGGCTTGCTACTATTGAAGAGTAGGAAACTTCAACAATTCAAATCGACCTTAGCTGATCCCCATCTTGACAACGCACGTGCAAGACAACTGTGGTGATCATAACCGCCCGGCACCCACTGGGAGGGTTTGAAACGAGGATTTTTGCCAGGCTGTTTCTAGTCATTTTAAAAAAGATTTCAAATTGAAATTGCAGTGCCCACTCCTATCATCGAATTCGAAAAAGAAGACTCAAAAATTTCACTTATGATTATGAATGATAATGCATTTTTGAAATTTGAACGGCTCGTAAAATGCAACTTTTTGATTCCTCGGAGTAACATCTTTGATTTGCTCGCTTAATGGCGATTTGTTTGCTATCATCGATTGAAACACTCTGCGTACAATTAAAAACGTCTTCTGGTTTCGTTTGCGTAGTGGTGCTATATTCCGCCTGTCACTACTTCCAGGCGCCAATTCGATCAATTCTCTTGAAATAATATTTGAGAACTTTGAGCCAATACAGTTCTTAATAAATTAGTTTTTATACTAGTCCATTTTATGTTTTAGTCCATTGCTCGAATCAGAAACTTTAAGAAGTAGGCCGCCAAGGATTAACTTGCATTTAAAATTAAAAAAAAAATACTAAAAATAAGGTCTGATTGAAGTTCAATCCATCTAAGAGTGAAGGAATGCTTTAGAGTTTACTAAGTGCTGCAATACGACTTTGTGACGTATTAAGGCTTTTTGTACTCTCAATTCTATTCTAAAAGATAATTCCCATACGTTTTGAAGATGCGTTAATAGTAAACGAAAATTTTATTAATATCCAGCTAGTGTGACCTTCAAAATTCTACACGTTTCCAGATTATTAAAAGACTGGCTTATAAGCAACATGAATCTGGAGGATTTCTGCTATGCTCAATGAAACCAGCTAGAGTCCGTGACGAAACGTGAGAGGATGATAATGCTAATATGGTTAAGATCGTTTAGATCGTTACAGAAGAATTCTCCAAAGTAATTCTTGCGTTTTTGAGCTAGCGCAGCCCATGTACATTTTACAGAGAAGGTGAAGAACTGTTTCCTCTTCTTCCTTGTCTATACAGCTTCTGCAAAAGTTATCGAGCTTATATGCGATCTGCTTAGGGATAGTAAGCACCTTGATCGCTTTAAATCTAGTGTAGGCCAGATGTTTTTTGTAGCCTGACACGTGGTGATGTTGTTTCACCTGGTGTTTGCCTTCTGCATAGCGTCCTTGATTAGATATAGTTAATAATTAGCGATAGGTATGCCAGCATTTGCCAAACGTGGTAGAATTGGTTGTACTGTACCGTAAATGGCGAGTTGTAAGCCCCATTTATTACCTTTAGCTTTTTTAGAACATAAGATAGCTACAGTAGCTTTTTTGACTCTTTCTTGTACATTGCGTGTCCAATTACATTTTTTGTCGAAGGTAAGGCCCTGGTACCCCGTGGCATGATGGTTATTGCGTTAGACTGTTGGTCTTCAAGAGGGAGCGTTGAATTCGCCGATTCTCTTCAGCATTTACACCAGCAATCTGATCTTACTAGTCTTACAAAGGCAATTGCGTACGCCGACGATCTAATTGCGTACAGAACGGCCCCGAAAGGTTGAGGTTATTAGAATTTTCTTGCAGCGTGATTTCGACAAGATTCAGCGATATTGCGACGACTGGAAACTGAAAATAAATGTCCAGAATTCAGAGACAATTCTGTTCCGGACTCCGTTGGCTAGGGCCACGAGGGATACGTGTAAGAATTGGCACAAGATGGTCATCGTTGATCTTCACGGGCAGCCATTAGCGAGCAAAAGTGTAGTGAAGTACCTCGGTATCTGGTTAGATCAGTATTTATATTTCGACAGACATATAAATGCTGCTCTCAACCAGGGCCAGAGGAGGCCTTCGCTCTGACTAAAACGGCTGTTTTTTTAGCAGTCGGCTTGACCCCCAGAGTGAAGGTAATTTGCTACATGGCTCTCATACGGCCAATTCTTGTGTGGTTCAACGTTGCCCCTTCCCAGATGGAGAAGTTTCGGGGTGTTCGAGCGGCAGTGTTTACGACGCTGTACCGGCTTATATTGAACAGCCGAATCTTCTTATGTGCATTACTATTCCAACGAGGTCCTATACAACGGGGCTCGAATCAACAGAATTGACAATTTCGTGATAAAAACTCGTCCGAGGTTACATTGCAAGACCTATGTCTTCGACCAACAATTTAATTTTCGGGGCGTTCTATCCGAACGACAAGTATTTTGAGAGTGTACGCTTGAGCGGCTTCATTCCCCCAGAGGCATTCCTCTTTTTAGATAGATGCGGTCTGATACAGGATAGATTGGCAGTTCCGTTTATCTACCACGTCAGACGAAGAACTTTGGATAGGCGACTCCTGTACAATCGGGACGTCATGGCACAAGGCGGAGCAGAGCTCCTTCGGTTCAGTAGGGCTGTGTCCGAAACGGGACCCAACTGATAGGGTGAAGCAGGAGAACCAATTTTGGTGGCTTCAATCGGCACTTGATATTGGGTAGTCGGATGGGGTTTTAAAGCCTTGGCCGGCTTACATACTTGTTTTATAGTATTAGGGTTTAGTTTTAAGTAGAATAGGCATGGTGGCACGAAAAAAAAATACAAAAAAAAAATAAAAAAATTCAAAAAAAAAAAAATTAAAAACAAAATAAAAAACATTAACAAAAAGCATTAATAATAAAAAAAAATAATTAATAAAAAATAAAAAAACAAAAACAAAAAAAACACAACAAAATATGAAAAACAAAAATGTTAGATAGTTAGATTTGCTGCTGTGGTTGTTCTAGTTTTAAGTAGTTTATAGGTAGAATAGGTAGTTAAAGTTAGTTTTAAGTTTTATATTAAGGACCTTATTTTAAGTAGTTTTTAAGTAAAAAAAAGATCTTAATATTAGTTTTTTTTCAAAATTTTTTATAATAAAAAACAGAAATAAATAAAATATAAATTGAAGTAAAATAGATTTTAGGGCCGAAAGGCATTAGTTTTAAGTGTTATATTTTAACTTAGAGTGTCCGTATGGGACCATTAAGTAAGTTGTAAGTTATGGATAATTAGGATGGTTTTATGAATTTTTGTCTAGCTTTAAGATAGGTTTAAGATTGAATAAATAAAAATGAATTTGGAAAAAAAAAAAATTGCGTTAGACTGTCATGCAAGAGGTCTTGGGTTCTATCCCTGCATGTGCCACCTAACTTTTTTCACAGGTACTGCCTCTTGCGAGGAATTGATTCCCCAAGAGTAATTCTTGTCATGAAAGTGCTTTCTCAAATTAGCAGTTCGAATTTGACATATAAACTGTAGGCCCCATCCATCCCTGCAATTACTCGCACACAGGAATGGTTGAGAGTTGTAAGTCACTAGGCCCTGGTTCTTCATGGAGTGTTGCGTCACCTAATTTATTTATTTTTTAAGGCCCAGGTACTTAGCCTCGTATGAGATAGATTGCACACCTTGATCATTTCAAGAATGTCCTCAATACCAGGAGGTTCGATTGGATTCAATATGTGGGCTTTAAGTCTGCTGGGAATGTCTTTCTTAGCAACAACCTCGTATTTCGCAACTGGGCAAACTGCACCTAACTGGCTGACAGCAAGCTTGTGCAATGTGCATGTCACAAGATCTCTGGTCGTTATAAACCATGGGTTTGAAAAGACCTTGACGCTGAGCCCATCACTTATAGAAGGGAGGTATCTGGAAGTTCTCTAAAAATTCTTAGAAAGCCACCCGAGAGCTTTTCCTTGACCAACTGCTAACGATCAGCCTAAATTGTGTCATCATCTTCGCTTCTGTCAGTGACAGCAACCGCACGATTTTGACCTTCGTGATGTCACTGAAACTAGGTTTTTTGATTTGATTTAGGAAATGATAATGTTGTGCACACGAGGCTATTTTGGTGTCGGTTTACCCCCCC
Source organism: Eupeodes corollae (assembly GCF_945859685.1). Taxonomy (NCBI): domain Eukaryota; kingdom Metazoa; phylum Arthropoda; class Insecta; order Diptera; family Syrphidae; genus Eupeodes; species Eupeodes corollae. The sequence continues at coordinate 37,343,500 of NC_079147.1, forward strand.
CCCCCCCAAGAGACATTTTTCTTTTAGACGAAGAGTCTCTTTGTCCATTAAACGCAAGGCGAGCGGTTTCCCCATGAGGCCTTCAGGATTCTTGCAGTTTGCCGCCTTTGTTTTTAAAGGCTTTTTGAGAGTCTCTCCTTTTCATTTCTGGATTTTTGAAATGGAGATGTGCTTTCAGTAGTAGTGGTTCACAACTCTGTTGGGAAGGAGCACTATAGAGAGGAGTGCTGTCTAGCTTTTTCGCCCTTTAAGCGTGGTAGGTGAGATGAGAGTTGATGACATAAGTATTTTCTTGTATGCCTTGATTATGTAGGAGGGGGTGATGATTGTAGAAATGAAGACGATATGAACGTTCTTTAGTTTAAGGACTCTTCTCGAGAATCATCGACCTTACACAAATTCTACAACTCGACAATTTCAACGTTCAAGTAGAAGACAATATTTTAAAGTTGAATGAATTTTTCAGTCCTGGTCCTGATGGTATACCAGCATTTATATTGAATAAATGTGTATCTTATGTTCACAAATCTTTTAAAATTTTCATACCTAAAGCAAGTTCATAAAAAAGGTTCTAAAAATTAAATAACGAGTTATCGTCCTATAGCGAAACTGTCCGCTATATTAAATTATTTGAATCCCCTGTCTGTAACATAATTTCGTTTAGTTGTTATTTTGTTGTATGTCCTTATTTACATAAGTTTGTGAAACAAAAAATAAAAATTACTAATTTATTACAATTCTCTACTTTTTGTTTGTATGCATTCGATAAAAACACTATAAAATCGATTGCATATTTAAAGACTTCAGCAAGGCAAATTGATAAATTAATGCATCCAATTATTCTTAATAAATGAAAGTAAATTGGATAACGACCGTTTCGTTATTTGTGTTTTTTCATATCTTAAAGATAGACATAATAGCGTCACGTTTAGGATTTCCCTTCATGTCAATTTAAAGTCAATTCTGATGTACCTCATGGGAGTCACCCTGGTCCACTGCTATTTTATGTATTCTTTGAATGATTTGGTTTCTGTTTTAAACATATATATCAGTGGCCACAAGGCATAACCGCTTAATTCGATTTTTTTAACTTTTCAGGAGAGCAGTTTTAGATTTTAAAAATTCCCCTGGAATAGGAAAATTTCAATTTTTAGTTTTTTTAAATGCAAACATAGAAAAAAAATACTCCTTTATCGTATGTCAAAAGCAAATAATGTTTTTGACTTTTTGCTAAGGATTTATTTAAGAAACAAACACTTAAGTTGTTATGGATTATTGTGAATTAAAAAAAACATGTAACCTATCTTCGGTTAGGTCGTTTTGGTATATTTATTTTTTTCAAAATAATTTCTTAAATCGAGTTAGGTTGTAATGGCATGTTCAATTACATGATTATTTTTTCTATTTGAATTTAGGTCGTTTTGCCCTCAATAAAATCTTTCATTTAAGTTAAGTTAAGCTTCATTTAACCCGATGTTTTGTATGTTGAGAGATAGAGATATTTAAAATTATATTCGGTGAGTTATACACAAAGAAGCGTTTTTCTCTTTTAACTAAATTTTTTTTGTCTTTCGTTTTCAATTAGATTTTTTCTAAGGTCAATTATTTATCAAATGATAAAATAACAAAAATGATAATAAAAAACTTGCCGTACACTGCGGCGAATACTTACATTACATTACATACTTACTTTCACCTTTTAGGTAGAACTTGTTTTTCTTCTTCATCATTTTTTTTAATGCAAGAAATAAGAAAGTAAACCCAACAGAGTTTGAAATGTTTGCTTACTTTTATGTTTCATTGCATGTTAAAGTGACAATTTTTGAAAATATGTACAAAAATAAGCAAATGCATTTATAAAATTTTATAAAAAAGATATACACATGTACAAAACAAATATTAAAGGGAACAATTCATTTGTTTTATTAGATTCAATTTTGTTATTTAGGATTCATCGAGCAAATCAGATTCGGTTAGATCGGGATGAATGTTTGTGCTCATCAATGCTGCATTTAAGATTATTATAAAAATAATGAAAATCGGGATGTATGTATTGCTTTAAGTCCATCAAATCTTTCTTCTTTTCATTTGAAATACAAGGTAAATCCATAACATTAGATATTTGGCTTTCATTCAAAACACCAGCTCCTCTTTTACCAATTTTTAAAACTTTAAATGGCTCATCTTCATCTAAGGAATATTTAAAAGATACCTCTGTAGAGCTTTTGGTATACCGTAAGCAGCGAACTGCGTTCCATGAAAATTTACTTCCATCTTCACTTATTCGCTTCCAGGAAAACTTCGATTTGGAGAGTTTAGAAAAATCGAAGAAATCTTCCACTTTCATCTCAAATGCTTGCATTTTGGGACCTACCGAATTCACTAACTGATACCAGTCTCTTGGAATTTCTATTTTTACATTCGATTTTTTTTTTCTTCCGCTCAATAAGAGCATGATCACTGTCGCATTCCATGTGCGTATGACCTGGTTCAAGAAATTTGTGATCTATATGCTCAATATTTTCGGAGTCGGATAAAAATAATATGAACATCGCAGCAACGAACGAATTCTTATTCTGTCCAGAACATGAATCGCTGTAAAATATTATTTTCTTTGTATCTTCTGGAATTGTGGCTAAAAGCTTGTAAAGACAAGATGAGATTTCATTCCCACCACGGCGGCGGCGGCGTGCTTCCCCTTCATGCCACATAAAACATTTTGCTGCATTTGTTTCAATGTCATGAATCGTTTAATTAAAAGTCCAAAGTTGGCGTTTATAGAAACTGATTGAATTTCTCAAAAACGGGGTTGGTAGGCATTGCTGGAGGTCAAAAGCAAACGTTTTAACACATTTAGATTTTCTCGCTTCTATTTTATCCAAGCGTTTTGCCTCGTACGCCATGTGCATGTCAGCCTTGCTTAAATGATTTGTTTTTTGTTCAATCGGTTGTTTTTTAACGTCTTAGTTTTCCGCAACATTAATTTTCGACACAAACGCATCGCAGGTAGAGCGCATGTATCTATGTTAGGGGCTTTGAATTTTAATCCCAAAATGAAGACGATATGAACGTTCTTTAGTTTAAGGACTCTTCTCGAGAATCATCGACCTTACACAAATTCTACAACTCGACAATTTCAACGTTCAAGTAGAAGACAATATTTTAAAGTTGAATGAATTTTTCAGTCCTGGTCCTGATGGTATACCAGCATTTATATTGAATAAATGTGTATCTTATGTTCACAAATCTTTTAAAATTTTCATACCTAAAGCAAGTTCATAAAAAAGGTTCTAAAAATTAAATAACGAGTTATCGTCCTATAGCGAAACTGTCCGCTATATTAAATTATTTGAATCCCCTGTCTGTAACATAATTTCGTTTAGTTGTTATTTTGTTGTATGTCCTTATTTACATAAGTTTGTGAAACAAAAAATAAAAATTACTAATTTATTACAATTCTCTACTTTTTGTTTGTATGCATTCGATAAAAACACTATAAAATCGATTGCATATTTAAAGACTTCAGCAAGGCAAATTGATAAATTAATGCATCCAATTATTCTTAATAAATGAAAGTAAATTGGATAACGACCGTTTCGTTATTTGTGTTTTTTCATATCTTAAAGATAGACATAATAGCGTCACGTTTAGGATTTCCCTTCATGTCAATTTAAAGTCAATTCTGATGTACCTCATGGGAGTCACCCTGGTCCACTGCTATTTTATGTATTCTTTGAATGATTTGGTTTCTGTTTTAAACATATATATCAGTGGCCACAAGGCATAACCGCTTAATTCGATTTTTTTAACTTTTCAGGAGAGCAGTTTTAGATTTTAAAAATTCCCCTGGAATAGGAAAATTTCAATTTTTAGTTTTTTTAAATGCAAACATAGAAAAAAAATACTCCTTTATCGTATGTCAAAAGCAAATAATGTTTTTGACTTTTTGCTAAGGATTTATTTAAGAAACAAACACTTAAGTTGTTATGGATTATTGTGAATTAAAAAAACATGTAACCTATCTTCGGTTAGGTCGTTTTGGTATATTTATTTTTTTCAAAATAATTTCTTAAATCGAGTTAGGTTGTAATGGCATGTTCAATTACATGATTATTTTTTCTATTTGAATTTAGGTCGTTTTGCCCTCAATAAAATCTTTCATTTAAGTTAAGTTAAGCTTCATTTAACCCGATGTTTTGTATGTTGAGAGATAGAGATATTTAAAATTATATTCGGTGAGTTATACACAAAGAAGCGTTTTTCTCTTTTAACTAAATTTTTTTTGTCTTTCGTTTTCAATTAGATTTTTTCTAAGGTCAATTATTTATCAAATGATAAAATAACAAAAATGATAATAAAAAACTTGCCGTACACTGCGGCGAATACTTACATTACATTACATACTTACTTTCACCTTTTAGGTAGAACTTGTTTTTCTTCTTCATCATTTTTTTTAATGCAAGAAATAAGAAAGTAAACCCAACAGAGTTTGAAATGTTTGCTTACTTTTATGTTTCATTGCATGTTAAAGTGACAATTTTTGAAAATATGTACAAAAATAAGCAAATGCATTTATAAAATTTTATAAAAAAGATATACACATGTACAAAACAAATATTAAAGGGAACAATTCATTTGTTTTATTAGATTCAATTTTGTTATTTAGGATTCATCGAGCAAATCAGATTCGGTTAGATCGGGATGAATGTTTGTGCTCATCAATGCTGCATTTAAGATTATTATAAAAATAATGAAAATCGGGATGTATGTATTGCTTTAAGTCCATCAAATCTTTCTTCTTTTCATTTGAAATACAAGGTAAATCCATAACATTAGATATTTGGCTTTCATTCAAAACACCAGCTCCTCTTTTACCAATTTTTAAAACTTTAAATGGCTCATCTTCATCTAAGGAATATTTAAAAGATACCTCTGTAGAGCTTTTGGTATACCGTAAGCAGCGAACTGCGTTCCATGAAAATTTACTTCCATCTTCACTTATTCGCTTCCAGGAAAACTTCGATTTGGAGAGTTTAGAAAAATCGAAGAAATCTTCCACTTTCATCTCAAATGCTTGCATTTTGGGACCTACCGAATTCACTAACTGATACCAGTCTCTTGGAATTTCTATTTTTACATTCGATTTTTTTTTTCTTCCGCTCAATAAGAGCATGATCACTGTCGCATTCCATGTGCGTATGACCTGGTTCAAGAAATTTGTGATCTATATGCTCAATATTTTCGGAGTCGGATAAAAATAATATGAACATCGCAGCAACGAACGAATTCTTATTCTGTCCAGAACATGAATCGCTGTAAAATATTATTTTCTTTGTATCTTCTGGAATTGTGGCTAAAAGCTTGTAAAGACAAGATGAGATTTCATTCCCACCACGGCGGCGGCGGCGTGCTTCCCCTTCATGCCACATAAAACATTTTGCTGCATTTGTTTCAATGTCATGAATCGTTTAATTAAAAGTCCAAAGTTGGCGTTTATAGAAACTGATTGAATTTCTCAAAAACGGGGTTGGTAGGCATTGCTGGAGGTCAAAAGCAAACGTTTTAACACATTTAGATTTTCTCGCTTCTATTTTATCCAAGCGTTTTGCCTCGTACGCCATGTGCATGTCAGCCTTGCTTAAATGATTTGTTTTTTGTTCAATCGGTTGTTTTTTAACGTCTTAGTTTTCCGCAACATTAATTTTCGACACAAACGCATCGCAGGTAGAGCGCATGTATCTATGTTAGGGGCTTTGAATTTTAATCCCATAGTCTTAAAAATTTGGGAATATTTTGAAAGACTTACAGGATTTTCGGTTTTTAGACTGTATAAGCGATGCATAGATGTTAAATTAATGCTATTGGCCAAGCATTTTTAACACGTATCTCTACGACTGTAGTGACTTTCGTATGCGGGAAATTTTGAAAAATGCCTCCTTATTTCTTCTTCCTGAGCTGTGAAGCATTTGTTATCAGGAGTATGTTTCCCTCTCATATTTTCAAAAGGAATTGCGGGAGAACCAATTTTTTTCTTTATTACATTTTTAACAAAACTCTCTGTTTCGTCAAAACATTAAAGGAAATGTTTCTTACATGTACTAACATTGATTCCATTGACAGGCAATGAATACTTCATGGAATGATCACTTTCCTTTTTCTGTTTACGTCATTTACTAAAGTGTCACATTTTTTATCCCCAATGGTAATCAAGGAGCTGATATACAGGATTCTTTGATCGTAACTTCCCAGCGACCAATATTGGTTAAATTAAATTTCAACGTTTCCATGATCTATCTTTTCACTGCAACGGTTTCTGCAATTTTCAAATTTCTTAACAGATCTAGCCTTAACGGTTTTTCCATTGATGGATTCATACATTTTCCCACTATTCCGTTGTTTAACTCGAAGTTTTTTTTTATTTTTTATCTTCGGTGATTCAAGGGCTTTTTCAATTTAATGTTATTAAATTTAATTAAATGTATAATTCGAATCCATTAACTCAGGATTATCACATACACTGTCAATCTCGGAATCATTTTGATCTTGACTTAAATATAATATATATACATATATGTATAAAATACATAAATATAATATATTATGAACGAGGTTACTACAAATCTTCTTACATCGGAGGTAGTCAACATCAAAATTTATCCCATTCAATGAGGATTGTGTTTCTCTCAGTACACTAGGCTCAAAATTGGGCTTTCCATCCATAACAATTTCTTCAGAACGTTGTAATTGTTTTCTTGATGCGGAATAATTGCTGTTTGAATTTATTTGAACTTGCATTTCATCAGGTTTTTCTAAGTTTTGAAAATAAATATCTATTTTTAATTTCTTTCTCAGCTTTTTAACTAATTTCTTACCAATGTCATCAACACGAGAATATTTCGAAAAATAATTTTAACCCTGAAAAGTCCCATTCTTAAAACCCCTAAGGTTTTCTAAAACAAACAGTAATAATAATAATAATAACAAAAAGTAATAAGTAATAATAATAAAATGTCTTTATTCACTTGAACGTCATCTAAAAAACTTCGAAAATAATTGCAATTACAAGTTACTACCGAAATGTTTATTTTTGATATTTTTGAGGCAAGCGGAAAATTTGGATATAAACTTCTAAAAAATAAATAATTTGGTTGGCGCAACAGTCCGTTGAGAACTAGGCCTAGTGACTTACAACTCTCAACCTATTCCTGTGTGCGAGTAATGTTGTCAAGAATATTAAACTTCTACTATGATTAAAATTTGAAGTTTTGTTTGAGATAGGATAAAATTTGCTGTGTAAATTGCGTTTAATGATTTTCTTCACATTTCTGCGGAGATTTAAGAAATTTCTCTAAACAAAAAATGATTTTCTTTATCCAATTAAAATAATTTTGTCCTCACCCCAACTTTAAGGATACAAAGTCAATAAAAAGTCAATACAAATTAATAAAAAAAAACTTTTTTTATTTATTTTCTCGATTTTGCAGTGTTAATTAGATACTTTATATTCTCATATCTAAGTGTGTAACACTTCATCAATTCGAACGGCTTCACGAGTTTAACATTTTTCAAGACAAATTGATACTGTTGAATGTTTTGTCAGTTCTTTGCAAGAGGCAGACACCTTAAATAGAAATAAAAACTTATGCACTAGTAGAAGTGTCAAATTTTAACCCAGGTTAGAATCTAAACCACATTTAACACAATTCACTACTATCTTAGAAGTTTATGTTTATGAATAATACTATATTTTATATGAGATATACATACAACATAAATACATAATATTAGTAGATCTACATACATATGTATGTATTTATGAATCTACACTGAAAAAAACGTTGTTTAATTTTGTAAAATTCGAGGCTAATTGTGTTAAAACTTGAGAATAGATATACACACGGTATAGCTATTATAAAATTGAATTTATTTACAAAAAAACTTGAAAACATAATTAAGAAATTTCTAGAAATCTACAATAAAGAAAAAAAAATATATAAATATAAAAAAAAAGTTGAAATAAATACACTAAGCCGTTTTTGTTAAGGATACAAATTACATAATCATAATTGAGGCTATCAGTGCAATAGTGGCGTAACCCACTTTTGGTTATTAATATGTATAATATTTAAGCGGATTAAGTCACATTTTTAGAAAGCTAAGACACATATGAATTGAAAATGGTATCTCAAATAAATTTTGATGTGGAAATGTAAAAATTGGAGGTGAAAGAACAAAAAATTCAAAAAGTGGGTTACGCCGCTATTGCACTGACATCCTCAATTATAATGGAATGTTGGCACACACGCTCAAGTAAACGGACACAGACATAAGCACACAAAACGACGACAACAATAATTGTTAACGGACCAAAAGTAGTTTTTTTTCACTCTGCCCTACACTGCACTGGCCATATAGAATATACAAATACATATACGCATAAACTTATGTACCTTTGGCTTCAGCACGTTCTGCGAGCATCCTCGCTAATTGCACCATTTGTAATGCTCTGCTCGACATTATTATTTTAATTTTTTTGATTATGATTTGTACTTTTTATCACTTTTTACGTTTAAAATCACTTTTAAAATAATCACTTTCACTCACTATTTTCTTTTGATTCGACCGGTCACGTCAAACCTAAATCAATTTAAGATTCAACTCTTATCGGTTGTGAATTATAATTGTTTGAGGCAAAGAAACGTTTTTTTACTTAGATTTGAATTTTTTCAAATTTGAATTTGCTATAACGACCTAATTCGATGTATTCCTTTCAAATATCTAAATTTAAATATGCCATAAGGACTTATCTTTAGTTAATAGTTTTAGAAATCAAAAATGTAATTTTCCATAACAGCCTAACTCAAGGGGAATAACAGGCTAACTTGAGTTAGTAAAATAGAAAAAAATAACGTTTGTAAATACAGGAAGACAAAAAATTTCGTAACTCTAATTAAGATTTTATTACGAATTATTTTTTTTTTTCAAAAAAGCAGATGAATGTAGTTTATCTTAAGATAAGTTTGTATGGCAAATCAAACTATAGGTACTTAAAAAACTTAACTTAAGTTACGGTCGTTACAAGAAATCATAAAATGCTAAAGTTAAGTCTTTTTGGCTTATGACAAATTCAAAAATTAGACTTAAGCTGTATGGTTTTTTGCTTATAATTTTCGTTTGAGAAGAGATACAGATCTAAAAATTTGAGTGTCCATAGATCCTAATTTTCTGAACATGCCTATTACAAAAAGTCATTTTCGACTTAACTAGACTTAAGCGGTTATGGATTGCGGCCACAGATATATCGCTGAATCATACAGGTAATGTACACATTTGTCGAAATATGACATCAAGGACTTTAAGGAGGTTCAAAAGATCTAAATCCACTTTGGGTTTGGTGCAATAAAAACCATTTTATTTTGTATACTGACAAATGTTAAACAATGTGTTTTATTTACAATCGTTATATTATATTTTCAATTCGTCATGTTTGAGTTGGGAATCCAGATTTTCCGTCCTTCGTGTTCTACTAGACTCAAACTTATAGTTTACTGATCTCGATAATTATATTACAAAAAAAGCTAACAATGCTCTTGGTTTCATCAAAAGAATTTCCCTTCAGTTACATTGACTCAATAAATGGCAATTTACAAGCTTTATATTAACCATCAAAATTTTGTTAGTTTAAAGCTTATATTTCAATAAATAATGTAAACTTAACGTTAGCATTAAACGTATATAATACAAATAAAATAATTTATTTATAATTTATTTACTCTTATCTCGCAACCAACTGTGGCGTCTTTTTTAGATAATATATTATTATCCTTTAACTATAAACCTGTATAAAACATTTAGTTAAATATATCAAAATGGCTATAATGCATTTGGTTTTGGTTTTTCAAAAAAAAAAAAAAACAAGCAACAAGAAAAGGCGTCAAATACCTTTAAATTATGCAAAGTTAAAGTGTGTCTCCTTTAGTATGGTTGTTTGATCCTGGAATATGTCCTGTGCCCTGTTGTCGCCTTGGCTCTGTTCACTGTTCGGGCTAGCTCACAGGTATTTTGGAATTACAAATGAATTTTGTCGACAAATTTTTTTGTTTGCCTTTTGACTTCCCAAGGTCCTGTGAGTTCTTTGTTTGGTTTGGTTTTTGTTTTTTTATTTTTTTTTTGTATTTTCTGGAGCAAAAGGCCAAAGTTGATAACATCTTCAAAGGAAATGTTTTCCTGTTTTACTTTCTTTTCTCGATGGCCGGAGTAAATGTTTTGTCGTCCCTTTTCTATTTTCTCGTTTATACACACAATATTATACTCGTGGGATAGGGACATGCCTATGTATGTATATTTATAGTGAAATATATGTTGATATAAGGGTCCTTGGCATGCCACGAATTGTCCTGTATACCGAACAAACGAACAGGACAATACCTATACCACCTTTATAAAGGACGTGTAGTATCTGGTAGCTCTGGATTGGGCTTAGAAGTATAGATATAGCCGGGAGAACAAGTTGCAAATAACGAAATTCCACTTGTTGAGAATGTTTCACTTTGACTAATGTTTCGTTAAGTTCAATGGTGCTCTTCCGTTCTGAAAATAACCAGAAGAAAAAAAAAGTTAAAATAAAAATAAATAAAAGAAATATTTATTTTTTGACTTTTTGTTTTAATTTTACGTTTTATCTTGGAATATTTTGTGTTTGAGGTTTTGAATGACTTAATTTCTGTTGTTGAATTTACACCCAAAATGGATATTTTACTCTCATCCCTTAAAGCCTTAGGTATACGGATAAGCGACTTTGGGCAATTAAATACAACAAAGGTATATTTTTTGTTTATACAAAATATAGTCTTATAAAATGCCCTATGCCAAAAATTCACCGTTTTTGTATAATTTTTTAATAGCTTTTTCATCTTAGCCCTTGGCGCAACCACCACCGCCATCGTCGTCATCGCCCTAGCTGCGTGTTGAGAGAAATGAGATGTAGTTGAATGAAAAGCAAAAAGAATGGAATTTTAATTCAACTGCCAAATTAAATGGCTATGGCAAAGAAAAATAAAATAAAAACCACTCCATTTCAAAAAAGAACATATCTTACCTGTGTATATAGAAAAAAAATTAAATTCAAACTTGACCACCTTATACACCGTAACTCATTTGCATGTAAGCATAAATAATTAAATTTCATATTTTTCTTTGAATATTTTTTTTTTATCAACTTTGGAAATTGATACAAAATTATTATATTTCAGAAAACGTTGAAAAAGCCACTGGCGGTAATTTATGCTTTGTTCAAAAGTGAATATAATGCCTCTAGGTGCACACAAATTTCAGATGAACTTTTTTTCATATAAAAATATATAAAACCATAAGTTTTCATCTAAAGTATGAAAATATTTTTGTATTTATTTAAATTGTTTTTTTTAGCTGTGTAGATACTCAAGAAAAAAAATTAGGCTTGCTGTGTGACCCTCACGTCATGAATACATTTCCTTGATGTTTTCTGAAATTATATATTTCTCATAAGTATCTCGAAGATGATACATCCTAAACTTGTTCATAAACTAGATATACATAAGTTCCATAATTTTGAAGATATTTATATTTTGATTATGTTTCTATATCGTTTTCGGATTATGGTAAGAGATCATTTCTTCAGGGTTCCCCACAAACAAGGCCAATTGGCTCAAATAACAGCTCTAAATCGACCGATTTACTTCGCCAGGACTTCTGAAAACGAGAACTTTTTGTAGTTCTTCATTTTCAGCAAAACTTTCTATCAAAATCTACACTGTTTTAGGTACACAACAAATTCTTTCAAAGTAAGTTTCCAGTACTATTAAAAATTTACGAGCTTAATGCTATTTATTTCGTTTTGCAAAGCTATTATCTTGAGTTTCAGTCAAGGTTTTGAACAGGAAACAGCTGTCAGTGTCAAGTCAGTGTACGTGTATGAATCAACTAGATATTACTTGCGGAATCAAAATATCACATAGGGACATTCTAGGATCTCATAATCATGAGTTATTTGGTAAGCTTTCCACAATCAAAAAAAAAAACAAAGAGGAACAAAAACTAAAGTTGTCTTTTGTTAAACTTATGACGCATAGCTTTTCTAGGTACACTCTCGTTACTTGTAGTGTTTGCCTTTGAATTGGAATCAATTATAGGCAACGATGATAGGTCCGACAGCACCAAATGATATGCTACTAACTAGTATTCTTAAAAGAGAATATATCGAATATCTTTTTATGAAAGTTACCGGCGGATCTGCTCGAATAAGCTGTGAATGAGCCAAGTAAAAAGTGGCTTAAAACACTCTCGTGACTTGTGCTCTATGTGACCCAGCCAGCCATCATTGCTCTTGCCATAATCCATGCTTCTGCATAGTACGGCAGGACGGGTATGATAAGGGTCTTATATAGCGTCCCTTAGAAGGGAACATTGCCAATGAATTGCTTTCTTAGTCCAAAGACTCTGATCTCAACGCTGGTTTTGTTTTCTTCGTTTATAGCGAAGCCTAGGCAGAGCACTACCTTAACTACCTGAAAGTTACGTCTGTCGATTGTGACGTTTGGACCAAACGTCGGTGTTTGAGGTCCTTTCTTGACGACAGCGTATACTTTGTTTTGCCTTCATTAACTGTTAAACACATTTTTCCCAACTCTACCTCAATATTCACAAAAGCCCTATTGACATCCCGTTGAGTTCTCCCGATTATGTCAATGTCATCAGCATATGCTAGTAATTGTCTAAAACCATTTTTGACATCGAAAGGTTCTGTTAAGTTGTTTTCCAACCTTTATAGAGCAGCGTGAATTCTCCATGGTCATCCTGCACAAACGGACAAGTTTGGCAGGGATGCCAAAACAAGACATGGCTCCATACAGCTCGTCCCTGTAGATGCTGTCATATGCGGTCTTGAAATCGATGAAAAGATGGTGGGGGTCGATTTGGTGTTCTTGGGTTTTTCCAGGATCTGCCGTAATGTGAATATTTGATCGACTGTTGACTTTCCTGGTCTAAAACCACACTGATAAGGACCTATCAGGTTGTTAACGATGGGCTTTAGACGTTCACATATTACGACAGAGAAGATTTTATAGGCGATGTTAAGTTCCATTCATCGGAAATGCTTTCTTCCGACCATTTCTTACAGATAAGTTGGTGCATGCTCCTAACCAACTTATCATAAGCTGCTGTAAAGAGCTCGGCATTCAAGCCATCTGCTCCAGCGGCTTTATTAGACTTCAGCTTAGATATGGCAATCTTTTCTTCGTCTTAGTCGGGAGGACGGGGTTGTTGGCTTTCGTCGTCTATGTTAAATGGATCATCATCGTGCCTGACAGCGGTATTCGGTTCGTCGTCGCTAAGCATTGACTGCGCACTATGATGTTTCCATTTTCGTATTTGTAGCCTTCGATTCTAGGTTTATGCGGTACACATGTGAATTTCGTTTCACCTGCTCTTAAAACTTTCAAACTTCATTTCTGCTTTTAAACCTTTCAACAGCTTCTACTGCACGCATCTCATGCCCTCTCTTTTTCCTTCTGAGCAGTCTTTGTTTCTCTCTCCTTTTCTGCGCATAGAGCTCATGAGCAGCTGTCGTTCTTCTATGCAGCGCCGCTTTGCGTGAAGTTTGTTTGCCTGCATTTGCCTGCCGACATTCCTCATCAAACCAGCACAACAGAGGAGGATTCTCTGATTGCATCTTGGCAATGTTGACACTGGTTTTCGATACATTGTGTTGGTGGCAGAGAACTTAGAGAGAGGTTACTTGTAACTCGGTCGGAGAAGGATTTGGGGATGTCTTGCTATTGAAGCCGTTCGACGTTGTACCTTCTCCAAGCATCTCCCTGTTTTGCCTTGGGTCTTGTAACCAGAAGTGCTGCCTTGGCTACAACGAGGTCATGAGGCGCTCGTTGTTGACCCATATCTCAATACCTGTTGTCTAAGACTGGCTCATATGACAAAGCCGCATCCAAATAAGCGCTGTTGGATTTATCGGTAGCAGTCATTATAGTCAACATCGCAGTGTTTCATCCTCTTTTTGCCCGGCCAACCCCATCGTATTTCCTGGATGGCGGTGATGTCTGTTTTTTAGCAGTCTAGCACGTGCTCTGTTAAGGGACCTAACATTCCACGTGCATATCCGAAGTCCTTTGTCCTTCATTCGTTTGCGTAGGTTGTCAACGGTAAATCCGTCTGTATCCGAGGCTTGTTGGTGCTTCGCAACTGGGAGATTTGTACGTGATCTAGAATTCACCCTAACGGCACAACCCCCAACCTGGAGGGCCAGGTGTTCCCTAAGTAGTTCGGCCTTACTTAAATTGTAGATACCACCGTTGGCTCCATCTCGGGAATTCCTCCGCTGCCGTCTGGATAAGGCGAGGTTGCCTAGTGGAAACCCCTCTCCCCTGCTTTCGTTTACTGCTCCTAACTGGGGTTGAAACCCAATCTCCAGTTGAAGTACTAGACACCCGATGTTCACCGCGTTGAGGTGAGGGTAGGAGTTGATAGACAGAGGTGAGTTTTGAGAAAAACCTGTGGACGGTTGTTTCCTCTTGAATGACCATGCCTACCATTTGAACATCCCCACAAATTTAATAGGATCCGATAAATCTAGGTTGCTGCGGGCTTCAGCAACAATCTTTTTAATTATTCTAGAGTAACGCAAACGGTTTCGATTCTTTACATTGTTTACCATGTGTCAACAGCTAAAATTTGTCCTTGTCCGGTTATTTACGACAACTTAAAAAAAAATTCTAACTATAACTACAAAATGTTCCATTTTCATTGAATTGGTAATTATTATTTAACAATTTTCAAAAAATGATAGCTTTAAAAGTGACAGCTGCTCATAAAGTGGCAGCTATTTCATAAGTATTTTAGTGAAATTTGTTTTTCACTTCATAAAACCAAGAGTAAACATTATTTGCATAAACAAATATATTGTTAAATTATAAGGGAACAACCCCTCTATGTTAGAAACACTAAACTCAATCACGATTTAAGTATATCATTTGGCTAAAACTCTAAACAAGCCAATAATGGTATTACGTTCACATATTTTGAAAATTGATTTCCTAGTACCACAAGTTTAAAATTATTGTGTTAACCATTAACATGAAAATAATCAGCTTTGGTCTTTTTCTCCTTAAAATGGTTTTACATTAATTCTGTGACATCATTCCTAAACGATGATGTAGGTATGATGTCTCATTTAGTCAATTTATCATGTACTACAAAACCTCATTCCTTGCAACAAGCTATAATTTTTCCAATTCTTCAATCATATCATCACATTACGGCTAATTAGTTTTAGAAATTCACCACAAACATCAACATCAACAGCAAGTTATATGCTTACAAAAGCTCTTATACTAGGTTATGGTATATAAAATCTCTAGACCCAGTGGAGTAATAGAATATATATAACCTCAAACCCTATTAAAATTTTGTCTTGCCGCATATGACATTCTCTTTAATGTGCACACACATACGTTTCTTAACATAGGTTTATAGTTAGAAGTTAGGTATGGATAATATCATCACATCAAGCTAACATGCCTTGGATATACAACTTTCAAATAGAATCAAACCAATTCTTATTCTCATTTACATGTGAAATGAAGACAGCCAACAACGTATAGAAGAGAATTGAAAATTCTTTGTTTTCTATGTACAAATATGTATTTGCAACATATATCACTAAATATATATAAAGGTCCATATATATACAAAAGAATAAGCGTATATAGAAGAAGAAATATTTGCATATAAGAGTTTTTGGTTAGGGTGTGAGTTTAAGAGCTAAGCCCATCAAGCAAGTTGCAGCAAATAACATTGGATTTATTCCTCAAATCAATTTACTAAGATACACTTCGAAAAAGCCGCAATGAAAACTCAACATAATATTGTGTTACATTTGCAACACCCTACTCCAACGGAGGCGTCCACCCTCTTCAAACTCATGTGAAACTGCAACGCATATGTCCTACCCATAACCCTTTCCCACGTTCCCCACCAACTGACATTCACATTTCATATCAAAACCCTCTTCTCAATATATATTTAGGTATAAAAGCAGGAGGCTTTAGGCCCATACCCTAGCTACAAGAACACACAATTAGAATTATTGACTCTGGTTGCACCACAGCAGCATCAGTTCAAGGCTCCCAAACCACTGAACTCTGCCTGTGTTCTTCCTGATGGAAGGGAAGCTTTCTTATTAGGCTAATGCTTTCTTCTTGTTAACAGGGTTTCATTTTGCTTAACTCTCTCGCTCTTTTGTTGAATGCACACGATATACACATAAAGCCTGTTTCCCTTTAGGGCTAAAACGTAGAGCTGGCTCAACCCAAAAGGATATGGATGCTGAGATGTTGAGATGCTGGGATACTATGGCTGATGGTAACATATATAAGAGCTGAGTATTTAACTACACTCTAATATGCATTGAAATCGAATTTTATTTACCTAAGGAGATTTCGTCTTCAAGTGCCTTGGTGCCTGGGTTCTTGTGTGCTTCTGATGTGCATCCTCATCTCTTCCTCTTTGGGTCTCTGTGACTGGATAATGTCTTTGCTTAACCAACAAAAAAAAAAGCATAAGAACCAAAAGGATACATCTTCCTGATGATGAAGAGAGTGCGTACCTACTACATATAGGAACTCTGTAAAACAATGAATATAAGCTTTTGCATCACGAAGTTTTGGCTTAAAATTTACTTCAAAACCACATGACAAACTTTGCTTGTGCCTTATAACATACCCTTAAGAAAATATAACTTATTTTATGGTATATCCAATCCTTATAAAGACGAACAAAACGACAAAGACGACTACGAAAACGTGGAAGACGACGACGGGTATAACCTTCTCTCAGCACATAGATAGTCTTTGTTGCTTAACGCTTATCTTTTCGTTATTTAGTCGAACGAACAGTAAAATGACATCCTAAAGGCTGTTTGCTTTGGCTTGACGTTAAGATATCGAATTTACTCCCAAAAAAATATACACCAACAATAATAAAGGTTTGGAAGTGCAGCTACTCTACGTGCATCAAAAGTTGGGGATGGAAAAGATAGATTTAAATAAAAGGGTTTTCAGTAAGGACTTATAAACTTCTACTAATGTTAGGGTGGGCCATCTAGTGGCTCCTTTTTAAACCATGGGTTATGTTGACATTAGGAGCTGTGTCCCGCTGAAAATCTTGGCAAAAAGTTAATAATATGTCAGCAGAACGAAAAGAGTCTGTTCAAGCTTGAAAAAGGTTTTGAAATATTGAAGATTGGGCTTAAATGAAGCTTGCTGTACAAAATTAAAATAATTTCGGTAAATAGTTGGGTCTTTAGATTACCCCAACTTGAACCAGTTTGAGCTTGTTATGAAGCGCTTGAGACAATAGATGTCGGGATTTTCTATATTACTAGGATCATTATAGAAAAAGTCTCCGAAGGATACGAACAAAGAAAGTGAGACCGTGTCTCCTTTATCGTCTTTATCCATGTAGTTTCTCCAAAAATGGTTCATAGGTAAACCCTTATTGTGTTTCCCAATATTTGAGACAGTTTTTTCCTAGAGGGTTATGAAAAGAAGGTTTGTAGAAGGTTCGTCAATTATTTCAAATAAGATGTATTTGCGATCAGAAAAAGAATGGTCTTATTATACTTAACAGTTTAAGATATCTTGCTAAATATTCTCAGAGACAAGAATTGTATCTAATACTTTCTTTCGGTTTCTGATGGTAACGTAGGTTCATTGTCTTAACATTACATAAGGCTGATCTTCTGCTTGTCTGCTTCAGCAATTAGTTCCTCCAGATTTTTTTCTAAAAGAAGGTCAAGATGGTCACGGCTAAGATAAGCCGACACCAGCTAAAAGGTTCCTTTGGCTGTTTCCAGTCCAGCAGCAGTAATAACTCGACATTTAGGCTACTTTTGACTATTGTGCAAGATTTAGCTGATTTATACAAAAAGTAGTAGTTAGGATAATTCATCCCCAAACGATGAATTTCACAATCCAGAATAAGGACAATGTCTTCTTTAATGCTGGATAGTCATAGAAGCAGAGAAGTCAAAGCCTTTATGTAGTGTAGAAGGTTCAGCTGAAGAAATTGCAATATTATTGCTTCAACTCTTCCGCCCGCTTCCAACACGGTGATGTTTGAGACTTCCAATTCTGAGGATGAGCCTTAAAGAGCAAACTCACTCAAAAGATATTCTGTTTGATAGTCGTCCGTCTCCATGTCGAATCGGCCACAGACGTTAGTAAAAGTCTCCACTGACGCAGAAGATAACCTAGATGCATCATCCTCTTGCAGTAATGGGAAGGTAACAGATGCACCATGATCTAGGGGGGTAGCTTCTTCTTCGTAATCGAGAAGAGGTGCACCTCGTCGTCCATCTCGTCTTTTTTTGTAGACCTTGATGTTGATATAAACCTAATCACACCCTTGGTCTGGGCAAAAGGAGTAAGAGGCTCTCTATTGATAAGAATGATTACACCTTTATAGAGTCCCTATTTCTCTCAAAGTTTCGCAAATGTGCAACTTAGAGCATGAAGCTATTAAAGAGGTCTTACAAAATTTTTGTGACGGAAAGAACTACTGTGAAGCTTGTCAATGCAAGTATTGACTAGATTTTTGGTCAATCTTCCGAGCATTCCCTCACGGTTGCCATAATTGGCATACCCAGGAAACTACTGACAATGAGGTGGTTGAATTGGATTCTATTGATTCAGTAAGGGATCAGAAAATACTCAGAATGACATTGAAACACAGGATCTGCTGAAAATCTAACCACTGGCTGGAAATCCGAGGAAACCGATTTTACATTGGCCACCACGAATTAGTCTTATAAAGTCCGCCACTTGGACAAATTATTATAGTTTTAGAAATGCAACCCCTACTTTTTATAACTATCTACATACACTTTTTAATAAGATTTTTGGTAATACGGATGTGCCTTCCTCTTTTAAAAAATCGATAGTTTTTCCGATCCATAAGAAGGTGATCTAAATGCAGTTGAAAACTACCGAGGCATATCCTTCATGAACGTCATGCGAAGATATTTTGTGGTGTTCTCATTTACATACTTACAAATTGGGTGGATATAAACAACATCGTTACAGAGGTTCGATCAGGCTTTAGAAAAAACTATTCGATGGTTGACCACATATTTACTTTAAAATCAATAGTTTCAAGCCAGAAACAAAAAAGTATACACATTTTTTGTCGATTTTAAAGCTGCATTTGATTTGGTGAATCGCAATTCTTTATTTTTTAAACTTTCCCAACTTGGAGTGTGGACAAAAATGTATCCAAATAATCAGTTGTTTGTACCAGGGTTGTTGCGGATGTACAAATTTTGACATTTTTTGAGACTCACATCCGCAGATGCACGACTTCTTCGTTGAAAAACCACTTGAAGTCAAAGCACCCAGAAGAGTTTGTTTTATTTGTGAGCGCCAACAATGAAAATCTTTGAAAAAAAGAAAGAAGATGCAGGTATGATATTTTTAATAAGCATAAAACAAAAGCTTGCTTCAGAAGCGATATGGAAATGATGATAGATTCATCAACTGAAGAGCACTTTATAGAAGGGAGTTAGCATATTACCGAAATTAAAAAAGAATAGAATTCGATAATAATCCACTTTATTGGTGGAAAGTCCATCAAACAGACTTTAAAAGGCTCTCTAAAGTTGCACTGAGATATTTATCACTTCCATCAGCCAGTGTTCCCAGCGAAGAACTATTTAGCGGAGCTGGATTAATATACAATCCACTAAGAAAGAGATTACAGTCTGAGAAGGCTGCAATTTTACTTTTTATTAAATATAATTCACCCATTTTTAAATTTAATTATTAAACGCAAAAATAATCAATACAATTTTCCTTTTTTTACGGGCTTAATAAATTCTAAAATTCGCATCCGCATCCGCTTCCGCAGATGTCAAAATTTGTACATCCGCAACAACCTTCTTTTATTATCCAAATCTGTAGAATCCCTGCAATTGATGGTAAATCGTCTTACGGACTATTGCGTTAAGTGGGTTCTATTTATCAACAAAGGCAAAACGAAACTAATGGTCTTTTCGCGTTCCAATCGGAGTGAAGTTACGAACGCATGGATACCTAATGGAAGCCGTTTAATAATAGCGTAACAATACAAGTATTTGGGAGTTTTACTAAATCCAACCCTGGATTATAGCAAGCACCTTGTAGAAAAAGCAAAAACTTCACAAAGCTTATTTTATGGTACTTGGAAGAAGATTTTCTCTAACGATCACATAAACTTTTCAACAAAATGTAATATTTTCAATGCAGTCGCGAAATCTTCGCTTTGTTATGCGGCGAGTATGCAAGAATACAAAGAAATTGAAAAATTTCAAAGAAATTCCTTAAAGAAAATATTCAATATTCCCTTAGCCGCACCAAACTATTCTATTTATTTGGAAACAGGCCTGCCAAAAGCTTTTACTTTAAGTACAAATTTACAGGCTACTATAAAATCGATTATGTAAGATAATGAATAAGGACGGTTGGAGGAGGACATGGAAAAACATCGCTGCTTCCTGTGAAGAAGTTGTGCAGAATAATCTCAACAATATTGTTCAGATGAAAACGAAGTTTACGAAATCATCCAAAGACTTGAAGAATATAACCGAAATCAGATGATTGAAAATGTCTGTCAATCGAAGAGCAGATTACTCTATAGCCAGCTTAATTATAACTTTTGTGACAAGAACTCCTTCCAAAATTCTTTCTCCTACAAAGATATTTCCCTAATTTTAAAATCAAGGTACGAACTTCTACACTTAAATGGAAAACTATACAACGGAAACTTTGACCAATTTTGCAATTTATGTTCTCGTAGTGGCTCTTAGAGCAATTTCTAGATGAAAAGTTACGCAATATCAAATAAGTCGATTTTAATACTTCACGAATCATTTAGCGCAATCAATCTACTAAATTTTATTACTAAGTGTAGACTTCTAGTGCAATAAATCCATATTGCCTCACATCTCATGCCGATAATATCAAAACTCTTCGAGAATATCATAGCTCAAATAAAGTCAAATGGCCACAACCCACAAATCGTGCGATTTGGCCCAGTTAGACTGAAATCATGTCTCTATATGAGACAGAGTTTCAAGACACGCACAGGCTTCAAAACCAAAATAATCCATGATATCGGTTAAATTCAACTTAATTTGTATGGGCCAAAAACTGAACTACCACTATTATTAACTAAACACAAATTCCACATCCGCCACAGTGTACCTTAACTAAAATATGTACTTATTGAGAACCAATGGTTGCACAACGTCTGTAAATCCATTCTTTTCAAATTTCTTCATGTCCTTTACTTGTTTTCACAACAAATAGTTACATAAGCTAAACATAGTTAAAAATGAATGTTTTTCATTCCTCTCTTCATAAATTAAATAAACTGTGATGCTTTTAAAAGTCCAATAGTCTAATTAAATAAAGTAAGCTTTATGGCATGCGCTTTTGAAGATAGGTTAAAAATAAAAAGAAAATTAAATGAAATAAAATAAAATAAAAATTCTTTAACAACACAATAGAAACGAGTAAGAAAAAAAAACGTGACATTCGAATTAAATTTCTTGGCAACAAATCAAAAAGCCTTGACATTCAATTTCATTTGGTTGCTCGCTTTTAACATTTTTTTTTTCTTCGTTTTCTTCTTTATTCAAACGACCTCAATCTTAAGGGACGTGCTCTATAGTTCATGAATTTGAATCTTTTTCCATTGCTATTATACCCTTATGTCGTTTAGACTTTGATATCACATTCCTATACTTTACATAGTTGGTGGTATGTTAACAAATCAAAATGGATACCCTTTAAAAGAAAAATATAGTTTATGTACATTCCTACCAAAGTCAGCAGATGGGTAAATAGTTTAGTTGATGAAAAGTTTAAATTTTGAGAGGCATAAATTGAACTTAAATTAACCAAAATTACTCATAGACTTAAAAATAATAATAACTAGAAATCACTCACAAGGATAACGCAGCAGTATACCGTGTGTTCAGGATAGAATTTATTTAAATTATTCTGTACTAATCAAGTTCCATAACCGCTTATGATTTTATGTACAGTACACTCTCTGTGCACTCTACAAGTCATTCAAAACACAAATAATTCTACATACGATAATTATGTTCATATACAGAAAATATAATAGATACAGATAAAGATAGATAGATAGATATATTTATGTAAATGAAGGTTGCAGTGAAGCTCAAATGAATTATCATTATCATTACCATAAATATAGTAGGACTCGAAAACATCATAACCTGAAACCCCATCGTTAACGGGTTTTAGTTCGATTGCACAAATTGCAACATCCCTCCCTCACATTGATGCTTTTGCCCTGCCCTACTCTGTCCAATGCTCACTCAGCCCCACAGTTCTTGCCACTCACAATATAAATGGGCTACAGATACAAAGTTACAAGAAATCTACATTTATGCATTTATCATTAATCTAAAACCGAAGACCAACCATGGGAATTAGTTATTGATTGATTTATTAACCGACATGTGGGGAATCATTTCACATCGCATTCACTTCTCGTTCAATAACTCTTTTTTGCTTTGTACACAGCGTTGTTAAATTATTTAAAATTTAAATATGTATAATGTTTTAGTTAATTGTGTTTTTTTTCATAAATATTTAATAATGTTGTTTTTTGAAGTAATAATTATTATAAAAGGATATAAGTCTGAAAACAATGGTGAAAATAAAATTAAAGTTGATACGAGAAACAAGGTACAGGTAGTCAATATTTCCATTTATTAATTTAACAATAATTACAAAACATAAATAGGAACGTGTGTGCTCAAGACTATACGCATATAAATAAGTTTTATTCTGTGATGATAAGTTGGAAGATTGTAGGAAATAGCCCATCCTAAACCCCTCAGTGCGAATCTGAGGAACCTTTTTTCAATAGAAAAAGATGGCCAGATTTTGCAAGTGTTTTCGAGAATTGGTCAAAAAAATGTTATAAAAATATGTTTTATAACATAAGGAGCAAGAAATTGTTTAGATTTCTTTTTGATGTAAGCAAGACTTGAATTAGCCTTATTAGTTATTGCACGTAAATGTGTTGCGAGAACTTCAAGTTTCCATCGAATGACAAGGACAGATATTTTATGTACACGAGGTAATGATATGGTTTCTCTTGAGGTTCAAAGTTTTACATTTTTCAACGTTAAAAAAGCATACGTTTTCGAATACACAAATACAAAAAAAAAACGAGTTAAGTTCACATTGCAATTCTTCACAGTCACAAGAATTTGAAACAGTTTTAAACTTTGCTTCGTTTATAAATAAAATAAAGAGAATAGCACCTAAATGACTACCTTGTGGAGTTCTAGAGTTTACTTTGACTTTGTTTGATTTGCAACCATTGAAAAGTCCATTGAGGAAATGTTCACTAAAACCCAGCTTTCTTAATTTAACAAGGAAAACTTTGATGTAAGATTTTGCCATACTTTTTAGTTAGTTATGTAAAAATACAGTTAAATTGTGTTTTGCTTTTTTAATAAGTCAATATAGTCAATGGAACACCCCTTTATAAAAACTAGCTGATGTGGAATGATGTTAGATATTACAAAAAAATATAGTAATTCACAACTAATAAACTGAAAGAGTTTAGGAATATCAGATAATCTAGAAAAAGGTCTGTAATATTATTTCATTTGAAGGAATTTTTTGAAATAAACGGAAACACACAAGATATTGAAAAATTAAAAAGTTTATCGTCAAGATTAGACATAAACTTTGCAATTTCATCAGCATTTTAGTTATTAAAGTTAATTTACCCCATATTCAAGTATCACAGCTCATGGTATTAAATCTTCACTTTATTTAAGTTGAAGTAGTACCCGTGGCATAAAGGTTAGTGCTTTGGACTGTCATGCCAGAGGTCTTCTATTCAAATACTTCCTGTGCAGTTTATTTCACGGGTACTGTCTCTTGCGAGAAATTGACATTTTTTTCTTGTCATGAAAGTGTTTTTTTTTTTTAATTATCAATTCGGATTTGGCATAGAAACTGTAGGTCCCCTTTATTACTGAAAGTACTACCACACAAAATTGGTTGAGAGTTGTAAGTCACTAGGTTTTAATTACTAACGGAATGTTGTGCCATCCGTGTAAAGGTGTAAAGAGTACAGAACATATTAGTAAACAGTGAAAATTGGGACAAAAAACTTTACAAGTTTTTGTAGAACCAGCCAAGAAATGAGTATTATAATCTGGCATTTAACGTATATAAGTCCTGTAAATAACAGCCAACTTCTTTCTGCTTAGAAAACCAAAACATTTTGTGACATTTTTGTCAACATCACGTAATTGATCCTTTCACCAAATGTGTTTGGTGATATACATATCGAAAGTATTGAGATGTTTAGTCACATTGATGCCATCGATAGATTATGGCAAGTCGCTTTAGAGATACAAGACGTAATTGGTTTTTTGAGGCATTCAATTCCACGAGGTTCCACATCCGAAAAAGGGATATGAGTCTCCAATTAAATATAAAAAGCTAAGAGTACTATCGCCAGCGAAATAATGTATTGGATAAGAAATTGCAGCCGGTTGATACTTTGTAAAAATGAGAAAGAGTTTTAAAGACAGAACAGAACCATGAAACACATCACGACGATAAATTCATGAAAACAGAAATCACGCCTTTTTTATAACAAACCCTGATGCCAAAATTTTTCTTCAAAACTACATTTTAAATGGGTTTCATCAGACTTTCAGTAGTTACAATTATTAAACTAAAACAATTTCGACTTTATTCCAAAATTCTAGTAGTCTGGATAAATCTCCACGTATTGTTTTTTGGAAAATTGAAAGTTTAAAACTAAAAGTTTGGGATAGTGGGAAGTGATACTTAACTTTGGGAATAATATAGGAATTTATTAGGTATGTTCCACTAAAGATAAGTTTTACTTGTTACCCTACTAATTCTTTCAAGGTATTGTATTTCATTAAAAAAGGCTCTATTCCGTCCATTTTTTTTAAAATGTTTGTTCTTGAAACTCTTTTGGCTTGAACAACATACATGTTTTTAACTTCACATAGGAAGTTATTGTAATCAGTCCGATTTGTCAAATTGAAAATTTTGACATTTCTCCACGTTTCAAGATCCCTAGAGTCGAAATAAAAGATTTTTAGAAAGATGTTTGTGCGTGCGTGTGTACGTACGCTCGTACGTCCGTACGTTCGCGACGTTTTTTTTCGTAATCCATACCTCAAGAACCAGAAGAAATATCGATTTCAAATAAATGTTTGTATACAGATAAAAATGTAGAAAGACGCGGAAAAGGCTCTCAAGAAAATTGCGTGGGTGTTTTTTTTTTATTATAGCAGGTTGAAAAAAAGGTGAAAATTTTGGTTAACCCTAAATATCTTACGAATCAAAAACGCTAGAGACTTGAATTAAATTTTATATAATATATTGTAACGTGATATCAAAGAAATATATTTTTTTATAAAAAATCAACTAACGGTTTTTTTTATAAATCAAAAAAACCGAAAAAAAAATCTGTCGTCTACAAAATATTACGACTAAAATATGATTTCATCTCAAAAACAATTTTGTGCAACGAAAAATAATGTTTTTGCCATCTGATAAAATTTTGAGAAAAATCGAATTGACAGTTTTTAAAAAAAATAAAAATCTAATAAAAATAATAAAAGTTGGTAAAAATTGATTTCGACTCAAATATCTTTTCAAAACTTTGAAATATTGGCTTTAATTTACTTTAATCTTTAAAAAAATACTGTTGTTAACATTCAGTAGAATTTTGAAAAAATCGAATTGACAGTTTCTGTACAAAAAAATTAAAAACCTTAAAAAAATTTAACAAAAGTTAGTAAAAATTGATTTTCGACTCAAATATCTTTTAAGAAATTTGAAATATTATCTTCAAACCTATTTTATTTCACAGAAAATATTGTTTTCGATATTCAGTAACTTTCATATAAAAATCCAACAGTCCGTTTTTTCATAAATAATAAAATCTACAAAAAATATTACGCAAATTTGGTAAAAATTGATACGACTACAAAAATAGACAAACTTTTAAACTAGACAAATCGACAGACGAGATGGGAAGTTCTCAGTGAGGGTCGCATCCCAGCCTCTTTTTTAATAATAAAGTTTGATCGTTGACAATTTGTATGAAACACTACATCATTTAAATACCACCACAGCAATTGTTGCAAGCATCGATTCTTTTGAGGTAATTTTCGACCACTATTTGAGACATACTGGGCGGTATATAACTTGACGAAAGTTGGTTTTTAAGGTCTTAAAAGTTAAAGTTTTATCTGTATAAACACGGTCTTTGGCGTAGCCCCACCAAAAAAATCAAATCGCATGCTTTTGATGGCCAGTTGACATAGCCACGACGAGAAATTACGTGACATTGAATGTCTCTTGTATGTCTTTTCCGTGTTGTTCAAAACACATATTCTCCAAGTCGAATTCTTCAGTAACAGTAAAAAAAGTCGCTTATTTATGACTATAAGGTTTCAAATTGAAGGTGACATTCTTTCCATCATCATTTTCGAAGAATTAAACCAAAGAGCACACCAAACAGTGACTTTTGTGGATAAATTGGCCTCTCTTCAATAACTTGGGGAATTTCAGTCAAATTTCAGCTCTTAATTTTTGAAACTGCAAAATTTAATTATCCTTTACACTGTTTTCGGTTTTTGATGTCATCAGTTGAAAGCTGACTTTAAAATTAATCCTTCACATCAGGTTCTTGTGATACAATCTTTCATAATTCTGAAAAGTGTTCTATTAGACGTTGTTTTTTTTAAATAAAATTCGTGATAATTTTCGAAATCTAAAAGTCTGTTATTCAGTTTTCAAAAATTCTTCAGTAGTTTTTAATGACAAGCCCTATATAAACACTAAAAGCACCTCCGAGACATTTATGCTAAAACAGTTCTTAACTTTAAGGTTAAAATACCAAGTTTTTCAAATATTTTAAAAAAATATAAAAATATTTGTGTTTGATAGTCGATTAAACAGATTCCGATTAGAATTGTCAAAATTCAGTGTCTCCATGGTGCAATTTTTAAGTATTCAAAGTACAACGTTTCTAAAAGTATAATTTGACCATTAATTTACATACACATCAATTTTTTGGCGTTTAACTTAATGGAAACCTCATCAATATTTTTAACTTGACCTATTTGTCAGTAAATATGCTTTAAATTGAAGATGAATAAAGACTCACATATGCGGTAAAATTTGATGAAGATCGCTCCAAAAACTTATTGCAAAAGCTCGTTGACGATGTTCGTAAGGAATACAAAAAGTAGATAAACCTCTTTTTAAATTAAAATTTGGATTCAAAGCATCTAATGCTAAAATAGTGACTGTGATTAAAATTAAGACCCCATAAAATTCCATACATTCAAAATCAACATGATAAGTTGATAGATAGTTGATAATGATCTTAGGCCAGAAAATGTTGAAGCTAGCAATCGTGGCATCATCTAGCTGCAATTATATCAATTTAAGAAATAGCTTTTAAACGTCGCTCGCCGCTGAAGGAAATTCTGCATTTTTATAAAAAAAGACTAATTATTACTTTTAACAACGCTGCTATCATGTTTGTCGCCTGTTTTCTGATATCGAGCTCTTTTATCATTGCATTACGAACTTTATCTGCGCCATTCACCACCAACACCCTTTAATGCCTTCCCTTTCTGTTGCGAATTTCTGGAAATACCACACCCTCTCAACCCCCCATTTCACATCATGATGGACGGAACGTCGCTCATTGCTGCGGTCGTCCGTCTGCTAAGTAGCAACATAAACAAATCCGCTGGGGACATGCGGCTTTAGCCTCATATCTCTATATATATCAATAGCCAAGTCAGGCTAGGCCAGGCAAGACCATCATGCCAATGGTCTGCCACACCATCTCCGCATAATTTGTATATGAAAGTTGCTGGGTTAAACGTAACGTTGGCGTCGTTGGTTGGTTGGTTGGTTGGCTCGTTAAATAAAATCAGCCCTTATATCAAATATTCAGATGGAATTCAATCATGCAATGCAAATTTAATATCCTTTAGGCGCATTTTCCCTGCACATACATAAATACACTCTCTATCACTGATAGATTGACTTGGGAACGGTTGGGCCAGGCGGGTGGTTGTATGCAACGTAAGGGGTTGATTGAATGCAATATATACATAAGTTAAGTCCATAGTGCATTTTCACAGCATAGACTAGCGCCTGCAATAAATATGTATTTTATATACATATACAAAAATTCACCCCTGAGAATAAAGCCATATAGTCGCTTCCCATTGTGATGTCCAGTTCACACCACTCCACTCCCTTGAATACAACGTTGCAAATCGCCTGCCTTGCCTAGTGTCTGAACTGGACAGGACGGGACACCCATCACAGGACAGTGCTCTGGATGTCCTTTTTTTTTCGTTCATACCTTCATGGAGTTTGTTATGTGTGTGTTTTATTGGCAAGGCAACAATTGATTTCTGTGAGCCTGTTTTATGTTCATTTTTCATGCGCTAGCTAGTCAAACAATAACGGCCAAAAGATAGCCGGACGAAGCACAACACACAAAAGTAAAAATAAAAATAAAAACAAAATAAATAAATTTAATAACATATCCCACCCCTAGATTCGTATTTTTTGCCATTGCATTCTTTATACACCCCCACCCACATCCCAGGTAGGATCCTGCCTACCTGCCTGCATTTGCTTGCCAATTATTACTGTTGTTGGGTGTAAAATATGAAAATCAATTTCGCTGATTTCTCTAGTGACGTGTTTCTTTCTTTTTGTTTTTTAATGTCCGCCTTTATAGGTTCTTTCAGTTTATAAAATGAACAATTTTTCTAAACAACAATATTTTCATTTTAAAAATAAAATGGCAGGACATCAACACTGTATAGGGTTGGGAGGGCCATCATAATATATGGAGAGAGGTGAAGAAGGAAAAATGGTGGAGAGGGATATATCATGGAAAACTGGTTGGATAAAGGCTATAGTAAGTGAAATGAATGTGTGGAAAGGTATGCATTTGATATGCATTTTTATTTATTTCGGTTTTAATGTAATTTTCCTTTAAAATGATGTTTATCATAAAATTTAATTGCCTTATATAGAAAACAGGATAAATAAACCAAAACATCTCGAGGGAAATATGTGGAGGTACTGGACATTAAGTCAGTCATTCAATACTATTTTGCAATAAAAACTTCAGGATGATTCAGTTTTAATCAGGTTATCTTAGCAAAACATATAAAAGGACCAAGAAGTTTTATATTATAATAAAAGTCATGACTGATGTACGATCTCCTTTTTTATAGTTGAAAACACTTTGACCTTAAGATTTGTTTTATATACATAACTGAATAATACTGCTTTTTAATTCTTCATCCTCATCATGAGCTCGATAATCGGGATCCGGCCTTGGCCTCACAAAATAAGTATCTCTGTTTATCACCATCCAGTTGCGCACGCCAATGCTTCCTGAGTCCTGGCTAACGCCATATATTTGCTTTTATTTTGAAAGAAAAAAATACTTTAAAAAAAATTAAGATTTAATTGAAGAAGAGTTTCAAAAAAATTAAATGTTAAGAAAATAAAAAATGCTTACTTCTCAGAATACAATACTAAGTTTACCATCTCTTATTCATGGTTTCTTGTAAGGAGACTGAATATTTGGTCTTTCTCTTAGAAAGGATCTTATGAAAATAATTGAAAGCCTTACTCAAAATTTTCCAAATTCTAAATTGTATGACAGCAAATATCTTAGTTGTTTTTGAAAAGCATCCACTTTTTGGTGAACATCGTAAAATTACTAACAAGTATTCATAGATGAGAACTTAACTATAAAAGAGGCTGGAATGCAACCCACACTAATAACTTTCCATCCCGTCTGTGGATTTGTCTTGCTTAAAAAGTTTGTCTACATGTACTCGTATCATTTTTTACCAAAGGGGTATGCTCATTTTGGCCCGGAGTGTACACCAATGAATTTG
Source organism: Eupeodes corollae (assembly GCF_945859685.1). Lineage (NCBI taxonomy): Eukaryota > Metazoa > Arthropoda > Insecta > Diptera > Syrphidae > Eupeodes > Eupeodes corollae. Next base: position 37,373,591 of record NC_079147.1, read on the forward strand.
GTATCAAATTAAAGGTTGTTCTAAGCCAGATATATTTGCAAAAATATTTTGTCGATAACTCATGGGAGATCCGAGATATTTGAGATTGGAGTTCGAAATGTCCAACCATTAAAAATCAGCACTTTTTTGACATAAATGCTAATATCTTTGAATATAAAAAAGCTAGGAAAATCAAAAAGGTATTAAAATAAAGGTGTCAAAAATATCTTTCAACTAAAACTAAAATTACATTTCTATGATTTATATATTTTGAATTACTTTTAATCAAACCTTTGAATAACAGCATTTTTTAAGGCAAATTTTTGTACAATAATATCTCTTAAAACTCAATGATGACATTTAATTTTTTAGCACCAATAAGTAGCTTAGTTCACAACCTTTATTTTTATTTATAATTTTTTAGGGTTTCTTCAACAATTTATTCATTTTGACAATAATAATTCAAAAATATGCTCCTAAAATACAAAAAAAAATCTTATACCTAACACTATAATGTTAGAAAAGTAGCATGTGAGCGGTATAAGCTTAACATACAGGAAAGAGTTAACCACTCACGCTATTAAATATCTGTCAATAAGTTTGACGTTTCAAAGTCCCTAAAATCGAAATAAAAGATTTTTAGAAAGATGTCTGTGCATGCGTGTGTACGTATGTACGTTCGTACGTCCGTACGTTCGCGACGTTTTTTTCGTCCTCCATAGCTCAAGATCCAGAGAGATATCAACTTCAAATAAATTTTGTTATACAGATAATAAGCAGAAAGATGCAGAAAGGACTCTCAAGAAAATTGCGTAAGTGGTTTTTTTACCTTAGCAGTTTGAAAAAAGGTGAATATTTTAGTTAACCCTAAATATCTTACGAACCAAAAACGCTAGAGACTTGAATTACATTTTATATAATATATTGTAACGTGATACCAAACAGATATGTTTTTTGAAAACAATCAATATAACGGTTTTTTATAAATCAACTAGCAGACCCGACCACGCGTTGCTGTGGCTGAGTAATTAAGGAAGGACTTAATAGACAAAATTGAATACTAATTTACATGACATCTTTAATTTTATTTTATTAATAAATACTATGATTAACATATCGATGAACAATATTTTTGGTCAGCCTGTCTTTTGTCAACAAAAATAAAATCGATGGTCTCCCGACATGTGAACAGGCCACGTATAATTGCCCATGAGAGAAACATGGATTCTCTAAGTCTAAGCCGCAAATAGACATTGTTTGTATTTGTGATTTGTTAATAGTCATCGCGAAAGCTAAACGGATAGGAAATTGCAGTCTTTTGAAAGGTATTAGAGAATCTGACGGTATCATTGGAATGCGTGGTAACAGAACGCAATGTTTGCAGAAAATCACCAGATAATAGTAGAATAGCTCCACCAAAAAGTCTGTCATTACTGTTTAAATCCTGCAAAGTTCTATTTAAATGAATGTTTATGAATGTTTATGAGCCATGGTACAATCCACTCATCCCAAATTATGATTGAACTCCTTTGTAACACTGTAGCCATTCCACTCCTTTTCTTAATGTTACACAAAGCATTTGGATTTTTATGGAAATCTTATAGTGGTAACTTAAAAGCAGAATGTGTTGTTCGACCACCATCTAACAAAGTAGCAGCTATGCCTGATGATGCAATTGCTAATGCAATTTTCTTTTGTGATCGTACTTTCGCAAGGATCAACTATATCAAAAATGTTTTGCCGGTTCCACCTGGTGCATCCAAGAAAAAGAAACCACTTTGTTTAGCATCAACAGCCAAAATAATCCGATTGTATAAATGTTTTGTTCGTCAGTTAATAATGGTTCATTATTAGCAACAATTGTAGCTAAATCAAGATTATTAAATTGTTCTTCTCGCTGCAAATCGCTATTCACTAAGTCTATAGCTGGACGATTAGGTGATGGCATACCATAATGACTAAGTTAAGAATTTGAGATCATAATACAGAAGTTTTCAATTAATATCAATGCTTCATTATACATATCTGGTGAGAAATCTAGATTTGGAAATTGGTTTGTTTGTTTAAGTCGGTATAGTATATCTTCAGTCATGTAGTTTTTATATTTTTCTAACAGTATAAATAACTGTGGGAAAAATATGTGAAAACATGTCGTCAATATGATGGCAAATAGTTGACGGATACAACTTTTCGATTATGTTAAAGCTGCATCAGCAAGTGTCAGATCCCAATGATTGTCATCTTCTAAAAGTTGCTACTCACGACATGCATCTTGATACGTACTGAACACTCGACCATTAAATTTTTCGTAAAAATTGGAAAGAGATTGGTCCAAAAAAAGCATTCACGTTGTTTTGGATGTACTGTATAAAGTCGCCCCAGTGTCTTAGCTTTAAATATACCTGCTATAGAAGGATGTGGTTCTACTTTTTCACGTGGCTCCCATTTTTTTGTTGACATGTTCCATGTAAAATAGCATGGAATATCGGTATGGAATTGGCCAAAGGCATCAGTTTTTTGACAGTAAAATATAAACGTTGACCATTTTCAACATGCACTGCAAGATGTTTTATAGATGGTTCTCTGTGGTGTATGGGAAAACTAAGTATACGCCAGATAGCTTCGTTGCTGCTAATGTATCTGCATATTTGGTATCGTGCTATTTCGTCATTTTCATTTATGTTTTCTACTCCAAACATGGCTAAATCACTGCCCTTATTGACGTACTTGCAAATTTACTTAATGCATTTAATTGAACTACAAAGCTCAACATTAATATGAGCCTTGTATGTTTTTGAGAGCAGTGGTGAGTACGGCATTGGTTAGAATTAGACGTTATTATTTCAAATGTGTGACCACCGTTATCGGCGTTTCTACGGCTATACAACGGATAACCATCGACATCAGTAATAGTATCATTCGTGAATTTCTTAGGAATTTTTTTTTTACATTTCCCATTTTCCATGCATGGCGATGTCATATTAAAAGCACCACACGGCCTGTGAATCATGTGACTTGTAACAATGTCAAATAACTTTTGATCAATTGATGAATCTGGAATTTCGGCTGAAATTATTTGATCAATTTCTTCTGGACGAATTTTAACATCAAGCCAAATTAAAATGTGAGCATGACGTAAGACTCGCTCACAAATCTTTTCAAAAATTGTAGGTATTGCCTTCAAACTAATTTTATCTAATAAGAAACATTGTTTTCAAGATTCAGTTAAAGTTTGAAAAAAATTGAATTGAGTTTTCTTACAAAAAATTAACAAAAGTTGGTAAAAATTGATTTCGACTCAAATATCTCAAAATTTTAAATATTGGCTTTAACTAATTTATCTTATAAGAAATATTGTTTTCAACATTTGGTAAAATTTAAAAAAAAAATCGAATTAACAGTTTTTTACAAAAAATAAAACTCTTAAACTTGGAAAAAATTTGCTTTCGGCTCAAACAGCTTTTCAAAAATTAAAAATATTGGCTTCAAACTTTTTATTTCACAGAAAATATTGTTTTCAATATTTAGTAATTTTTATATAAAAATCCAACAGTACGTTTTTCAATAAAAAATAAAATCTACAAAAAATAGTACGCAAATTTGCTAAAAATTGATACTCGTATATATACATATAGACAAACTTTTAAGCAAGACAAATCAACAGACAGGATGGGAAGTTATCAGTGTGGGTCGCATCCCAGCGTCTTTTTTGTCTTGATTCAATATCGCTTTATTACTTTTTCAGACAAGAAACTCTGATCTTAAATAGAATCAGGTTGTTAAGGATCCAATATTCTTCGTGTTATAAAAATGATAAATAAATTAGTTTAACATATATTCAAATTATCTGCTAAATCTAACGAGTCCAAAAATACCGACAACAAGCTTGGAAAATATGGACCAAAATATACTGTCTCGCCTCAGTCTCGTCTTGCGTGCTTATAAACTGGTAACGTTTCTCATATTTACGATATTTTTAAATTTACATCACATAATTGTGTGATATTAAAAATAGCAAATGTTTGACATCAAAATCTAACAAGACACTGAAAAGTTGTCTCTTGCATAAATTTTATTCAAAACCATTTTCATATTATTTGCCAAAAATATTTCAAATCGTAATTTTCCATACTATGCTTTTTTGGATGCATCACACGTGTTTTTGTTTTTTGTTTTAATTCTTATAAATAAGAAAACATATTATAATTTAATTCAAGAATGTTAAAGAGATTTCAAATACAAGTCGAGTTGATGCGTGTTGTAATAAAACTGTCTCCACCAATAATGAAGAAGAATATAAAGAAAAAACATTTATAAGACATACTAAAAGATCAGAGAAGCGCAACGGCAACCAATAAATTTGGCAGCTGCCAACATTTTTCGTCACTCATCCTTAACACTTCAGCAATTTGCAACAACAGACCAGCTCAGATGATTTGTTTGTTGTAAGTATGTATGGCAGAAATCGTCCGCGCCGTTTTTATTACCTCATAAAACGATTCGTTACATCATTATAATGAATTTATAAGGCAAACAGTCGGTACTCAACTGAACTCGGTGAAGCTTATTTCTTGGTGGCCAGCAGCGGTGGCAGCGTTGATTCAGTGGTATAAAGGCAGCAGTGGGAGGATGGCCAAGCGTTGGCGGCAATGAGAATCTTCCCAAAATAGTTACGCCAGCTTCACATATGTAAGTAGGTTTATCTTTTATGTACTTTCTGCCCTCTGCTGCTTCTGCCACATCCTCATCCTCCACCTCCTTCTCTGCCATTCATTGCCATCAAAGATTCAAGATCCAACAATGCACGCATAAAAATGTATGATATTGTATTGTAATATGATGTGGCACTTAATTTACGCACAGTCCGTCTTGGTTTTAATATTTTTCTGCAATTCTTCCGCCATCATCGCCACCGGAACATCATCATTACGCGTATTTAAAAGAGACATTAATTAGTTAATTGCAACACTTTTCATTATACGCCATGGGGAGTCACCACCATCACCACCGTCCCAATCACCGTTCTGTCATTCTGTTCAAGTGGCATAGGCTTTGGGCAGGGATAGTGTTGGTCTTGTAGTTTGGGCTTTCGGGGGTGGACCAAGAGTGAGTAGGTGCAGAAGACAGACTTGCATGGCTTGATGGTGACTCACAGTGATATCACCATCAGCATCATTATCGTCGCCTTCGATGTCATGTTTCTGTCCGCCTATTGCTTGTCAAGACTTTGATAATAATAATATGGCTTTTCTCGAGAACGGGCGTCCAGTGCGGCGCGAAGGAGCGGCTGATGGCTAATTGATGTTGGGGAGTTTTTTAGCGTCATGTTAAGAGCGTATAGCGATGTGTCGGCTGTTTAATGCGTCTAATTGGGTTTTGCTTGCATGCCAAATTATCATCATACAACTCAAAGAAGGAGCCTTTAGTATAGTTGTTGTTTAAGGGAGATATACATCTCTTATCTAAGTGACCAGATAAAAGTTTACTACTTAAAGCCCTTAAGTTCTTATAAAGTTATTTTTAAGTCATATTTAAAGATAAAAACATGAATTTTCTTATTTAAAAAAAAAAACAAAGACATTTTTTTTTGTCATCAGATTAGTTGACAAGAAAAATACATTTTTGCCATGTGGTGCAGATACTCAACTTTCATGCTGACAAGATCTTGAGATAATAGAAAATCAAGCACTTTTGAAACAAAAACACTGAAAAGTATTCACTCAACAATTAGACAATGGCACCGAAAATTCAAATAAGATTTCTATGAGGCGAATTCAACTTACCAAAACAGAAAAAGGACATCGAAATAACAACGAGTAAATGTGACAAGAAAAAATTAGAAGACCAACGATTAGTGGTGCGTTAAGCGTTTATAAAGCGTGACAAACTCTGAAGACTTGCATAATTAGACTAAACTTATATGTTATTTTTTTAGTGGTTTCTATTTTCATCTATAAGATTAAAATTGTGTGTGTTGTGTTTATTTAAGAAACAGTAAACAGACAATAATAATATACAACTTCTTGTTTATAATGCGATGACTTTTAATGAATAGGTCTTTTGCTTGTGAGGTATTTATTTTGTTATGCATCAAATGGAACTGATAAGGATGCCAATTTAATTCATGTGGACTTGTAGTCATCAGCATCATGTCTTCTACTCAGCACACTTTATATCTAATTTATATGTTTTTTTTTTTTAAACTGAAATGTTGTTAGGCCAAGATGGAAAATAAGGAAATAAATTTTTGTTTTAAATTTAATTAATTTTGTTCTTATTATTTTTTTTTACATTAGTTTAGATTTATTCATTTTAAATTATTTATAAACACTTTTTTTTACGTTTTACATGATAAGCGGTTAGTAGCATGACATAACATATGAAGTCGTCTGCCTGAATGGCGTTAATTTAAACTTTGAAAGTGCTTAGTAACCTTGCTGAGATAAAACTAAGACAATTTAGAATATATCTATTATTTAAAAAGATAAATTTAATATAGGTAAAGAGTTACATTACATTACATTTCAAACTACAGCACATACACGTACTGAGTAGAGAACACAGCACCCTGAGCGACTAGGCTATGTAAGGTGATGACAACACAAGACATTAATACAAGACTGAAGGACAGAAGAGAAAGAACAACAGACAGAGAGAACACATGACAACAGCACGCGGTAGGTTTTGAGACGGTCCCCCATCTTTCTACTAACCAGGCTCATTGATGCTTCATTTCGGTGATCGATGGGAACCGAAGTTTTTTTTGTAATTCATTTTTATTAATTCAATCCTAAACCTATCTTAAAGCTAGACAAAAATTCATAAAACTAGCATAATTTTCCATAACATACAACTAACTTAATGGTCCCATACGGACACTCTAAGTTACACTATAACACTAACTACTAATGCCTTTCGGCCCTACTGAACCGAAGGACCTCTGCTCCGCCTTGTGCCATAACGTCCCGATTGTACAGGAGTCGCCTATCCATGGCTCGTCGTCTGACGTGGTAAATTAACGGAACTGAAAATATATCCTGTATCAAACCGCATCTATCTAAAAAGAAGAATGCCTCTGGTGAAATGAAGTTGTTGGTCGAAGACATAGCTCTTGCAATGTGGCCTTGAACGAGTTTTATCACGAAATTGTCAATTCTGTTGATTGGAGGACCTCGTTCCAATAGTAATGCATATAAGAAGATTCGCTCGAACACCCGAAACTTCTCCATCTAGAAAGGGGCAACGTTGAACCGATCATTGTCCGTATGAAGGCCATGTAGCAAACTACCTTCACTATGGAGTCAAGCCGACTTCCAAAAACACAGCCGTTTCGTCAGAGCGAACGCTCCTCTGGCCCTAGTCAGAGCAGCATTTATATGTCTGTCAAAATATAAGTACAGATCTAACCAGATACGGAGGTACTTCACTACACTTTTGCTCGCTAATGGCTGCCCGTGAAGATCAACGATAACAATCTTGCGCCAATTCTTGCACGTATCGCTCATGGCCCTAGCCAACGGAGTCCGGAACAGAATTGTCTCCGACTTCTGGACATTTATTTTCAGTTTCCAGTCGTTGCAATATCGCTGAATATTGTCGATATCACGCTGCAAGAGAATTCTAATAACTTCAACCTTTCGGGCCGTTCTGTACGCAATCAGATCTTTGGCGTACGCAAATGCTTTTGTAAGACTATCTATCAGATCGCTGGTGTAAATGCTGAAGAGAATCGGCGAATTCACCGCTCCTTGTTGAAGACTATTTTAAATTGAGAATGTTGTGGTAGAAGTTACATTGCCACTTTTGACAACAAACATTCTACCAATAAGCTTATCATAAAGTATATACAACAATGGCTTGCTTACGCGAAGCCCTTTCAGTTTTAGGTAAAGATCCTCTAACCATACGGTGTCTAAGGCCTTTTCCAAATCAACCAGAACAGCACCTGTACATTGTTGTTTTGATTTATTCCATTGGATATCAGAAACGAGTTTGGACGCACCATGAATTGTGTCATGACCCGCCTTGAACCCAAACTGTTTATCCGGAATTATTTTGTTGTCCGCAGTCCACTTAGTCAGAGCCCTATTAATGATTTTTTCGAAAACTTTGCTGATGCTCGGAAGAAGACTTTTCGATCGAAGATTTGACGGGTTGGAGTTGTCCTTTCCCTCTTTGGGGAGAGGTTGAACCACAGCGGTCTTCCAATGCATGGGATAATATGCATTGTTCAGTGCATTCTTGAAGAGTGTGGTGTTAATGTCAATTGCTACCATCGGTTAATGTCTTAGTAGAACGTTGGATATACCATCGACACCTGCTGACTTTGAAGATGAGCTGAAGCTAACAAGGGACTTTGTCCCGTTTGCTCTGTGATTATGGCATTTGCCAAGGAATCGTCATTGAACCGCATGAAACCGGATGGGAACCGAAGCTTTATCAGTGACTAGGCTGTTGCCTCTTTTGTTTGTATCCATCAGTATTAAAGTGAATTGACTCGTCTTATAGAAATGTCCTATCCTCCCAGAAACATCTAGAAGGTGTAGAAATCTTCAAGTTCCTGTCGAATTGCAGTTGGAGAATAGTATAGTCTGTGTGCTTTATAATTGATTCTAAATAGCTAAGAATTGCGGAGTGCCCAATGTTGTAGCTGATCCACTGTGATGAAGCTTTGAGGCGAATAAAAGAGCTTGCAGCTATTTGTTTTCTAAATATATCAAGAGGTGTTAGATTGAGTAGGGTGTCCAGTGCAGCAGATGGGGTCGTAAGAAGTGATCCGCTTATAGATAGGCAAGCTGAACGTTCGACTTTATTTATTTTGTCGCGGTTTATATATTTTTCTAATTTGGTTTCGTGTTTTAACACCCAGTCCACAAGGATCAGCCCAAAGTAGTAGTTAATTATTCTGCTATAGTCAGATAAATGAATTAACTCACCAAGCAAACTCTCTACATTTATTTATATTAGTGCAGATATGATTGCAGATGTGTCCACGTTGTTAAAAGTACCTTCGATGTCGTGGAAAGCGACCATAATGAACTCTCTATAATATAGGGAGTATTCGATGGTGCGTACTAGTGAGTGTAACACCGTTTGCACCGATTTACCTTTACAATAGGCATGTTAAAATGTGGACAGATTCTTGTAGAAATACTTGCCGTAAAATGGATATCAATCAATCTTTCTAAGGTCTTAAGAAGGAATGATGATAGTTCTTTAGGATGGGCTTGCGAACAACTTTAACTTCTCTCCATGCCAAGAAAATATGGACCAGATAAAGACAGCTGATAAAAATTGCCTCAAGGAAGTATACATACGAATAGCTCAGCTGGTTTTTGAGTTATAGAGGTCTGAAATAATAACCCCCAAGCATTGTTACAATAGATTACAATAACTTCCTATCTAAATGGACAGCCAATGTGCAAAATGTAGCTTATTCAACAAAAAGTCAAGGTCTTGTGAAAGATTTAAGAACTTACCTGTTTAAGAAAGTCAGCTGTAAACATAATATAATTTTTTCTTCAAGTCCAAATTTATTGTTCAAAAACCAGCTTTGAAATAGAAAGTTTTGTATTTGTATAGTTGGACTCACTGTATTTTTTTTACCTCTATTGTGGTTATCTCCTGGATATATAAGTGAAAACCAACTTCTACAAAAGCAAAATCCCTGGGTTAAAACACCTGGTGCTTCGACGCACAAGTCCAAAGCTGCGTTTGCTTTGCTTCGATTCAATGTTTTCTTTAAATTGATTACCATAATTATAATTTAGAAAACATTTTTTGTTTTTTAACAATGTTGACTTATTTTCAAAATTAAAAAAAAAATAATCAACAATCGTTAAAAATCACAGCCATTATCTTACCATCTAACTAATTTAAGCTGTAGACTATAATCAACTCAAAGTCAATAAAATTTTAGAAAACGCATGAGAATAATTAAGTCGAAAATCGAGAAACTATGAAAAAACCAATAACGACTTGATCTCATTCCTTATCTGAAATAACGACCAGAAATTCTTCTTCTTCTGTTTTATATCTAATCTTGTTTCGGCTAAGAATGACCCCCATAAAGATGCAATTCAAATTTAAACATCTGTTCTTGTAAGGCAATTGTTGTATATATTCCAGTGAAATCCTAGGTATTCAAAAAAAGGGCATCATGAACGGAATATACATAATCCTAAGATATACTCAGTCTCGACATACATCACGTCCAATTTGGTCTTCTTTTAGACCTCTTGAAAACACAACTCAAAACTCTGTTGATATTAACGAATTGAAACAAAAAACAATATTCCAATCCTAGTGAAGACTTTGAATTTATCTAAAACGAACACAAGTATTCGTAATGTTTTTTTTTTAAACATCCCTTAGGAAGTTATTGTAATGGGTCCGGTTTGTTGAATTGAAAATTTTGACATTTCTCGACGTTTCAAAGTCCCTAGGGTCAAAATAAAAGATTTTTAGAAAGATGTCTGTGCGTCGTGTGTACGTACGTTCGTACGTCCGTACTTCTGTACGTTCGCATTTGTCACATCGAACATTTTAAGAACAAAAACTATTTGTATTTATTATTTTTTATTTTGTGCAATGATATGGGACTTGCCCGTGACCACCACTTAATGATAGCTATCCTAAGTTTGCATACAGTTAGAGTTCGAAGATCCAACGAAATAACACAAGGCCCAAAACAACAATTCAGGGACCACCTGTCACACGAAATGAGAACAATCAGCAGCTAAGAACAAAACTACATCAAACACCAGTGGAAAGCTGTGAAAAACTTTTCATGTCAGGTGCTGACAAAATCAAATCAAAAAAATCAAATGGGGTGGCGCAACAGTCCGTTGTGAACCAGGGCCTAGTGACTTACAACTCTCAACCATTCCAGTACCCGCGAAAATTATTTTTTTTTTTTAAATTAAGGTGGCACAGGCAGGGATTGAATCCAAGACCCCTTGCATGACAGTCCAACGCACTTTTTTTTTTTTTTTTTTCAAATTCATTTTTATTAGTTCAATCTTAAAGCTAGACAAAAATTCATAAAACTAGCCTAATTATCCATAACTTAGAACTAACTTAATGGTCCCACACGGACACTCTAAGTTAAACTATAACACTTAATACTTATGCCTTTCGGCCCTAAGATCTAATTTACTTCATTTAAATTTCATTTCATTTATTTTTGTATTTATTAGAAAATTTGAACAAAAAACTAATATCAATATCCTTTTTTATTTATTTTTACTTACAAACTACTTAAAGTTAGGTCCTTAAATAAAACTTAAAACTAACTTAAACTTCCTATTCTAGTTTATAACTACTTAAAACTAGAACAACCACAGCAGCAAATGTAACATTTTTTGTTTTTATATTTTATTGTCTTTTTTGTACGTCTTTTAATTTTTTTTTGTTTTTTATATTCCTTTTTTTTTTAATTTCTTTAGTTTATTTATTTTTTTTGTGTGCCACCATGCCTATTCTACTTAAAACTAAACCCTTAAACTATAAAACAAGTATGTAAGCCGGCCAAGGCTTAAAAACCCCATCCCGACTACCCACTATCAAGTGTCGATTGAAGCCACCAAAACTGGTTCTCCTGCTTCACCCTATCAGTTCGGTCCCGTTCGGACACAGCCCTACTGAACCGAAGGAGCTCTGCTCCGCCTTGTGCCATGATGTCCCGATTGTATCGGAGTCGCCTATCCACAGTTCTTCGTCTGACGTGGTAGATTAACGGAACTACCAATCTATCCTGTATCAGACCGCATTTGTCTAAAAAGAGGAATGCCTCTGGCGGAAAGAAGCCGCTCAAGCGTGCACTTTCAAAATACTCGTCGTTCGGATAGAACGCCCAGAAAATTAAATTGTTGGTCGAAGCCATAGCTCTTGCAATGTGACCGCGAACGAGTTTTATCACGAAATTGTCAATTCTGTTGATTCGAGCCCCGTTGTATAGGACCTCGTTGGAATAGTTATGCACATAAGAAGATTTGGCTGTTCGATATAAACCGGTACAGCGTCGTAAACACTGCCGCTCGAGCACCCGAAACTTCTTCATCTGGAAAGGGGCAACGTTGAACCACACAGGACAACCATAAACGATCATTGGCCGTATAAGGGCCATGTAGCAAATAACTTTCACTCTGGGGTCAAGCCGACTGCTAAAAAACAGCCGTTTCGTCAGAGCGAAGGTTCCTCTGGCCCTGGTCAGAGCAGCATTTATATGTCTGTCGAAATATAAATACTGATCTAACCAGATACCGAGGTACTTTACTACACTTTTGCTCGCTAATGACTGCCCGTGAAGATCAACGATGACCATCTTGCTCCAATATTTGAAAGTATCCCTCGTGGCCCTAGCCAACGGAGTCCGGAACAGATTGTCTCCGACTTCTGGACATTTATTTTCAGTTTCCAGTCTTCGCAATATCGCTGAATCTTGTCGAAATCACGCTGCAAGAGAATTCTAATAACCTCAATCTTTCGGGCCGTTTTGTACGCAATTCGATCGTAGGCGTACGCCTTTTTTAGACTACCTATAAGATAGCTGGTGTAAATGTTAAAGACAAACGGTGAAATCACCGCTCCCTGTTGGATGCCATTTTTAATTGAGAACGTTGTGATAGAAGTTACATTGCCACTTTTGACAACAAACTTTCTACCATTAAGCATATCGAGCATAACGAGTTTACACGCAGCATGAATTGTGTCATGACCCGCCTTGAACCCGAACTGTTTTTTCCGGAATTATTTTGTTGTCCGAAGCCCATTTAGTCAGAGCCCAGTTGATGATCTTTTCGAAAACTTTGCTGATGCTCGGAAGAAGACTTATCGACCGCAGATTTGACGGGTTGGAGTTGTCCTTTCCCTTTTTCGGGAGAGGATGAACCACAGCGGTCTTCCAATGCATTGGATAACATGCATTATTCAGTGCATTGTTGAAGAGTGTGGTGTAAATGTCAATTGCCTCCATTGGTAAATGTCTTAGTACAACGTTGGATATACCGTCGACATCTGCTGACTTTTTATTTTGTATTGAGTTGAAGATGAGCTGAAGCTCAACCTTCGTCACTAACAAGGGACTTGGTCCCGTTTGCTCGTAATCGTCATTGAACCACATGAAACCGCGGTTCTCAGATCGCCATTGTGTCATATAATTTCGAAGTAAAAGTCATTAATTAGGGCTCTGTTTTCCAGGTCATGGTTGGGGCGAATGCTAACATTCACCTTGTACACTTGCTGGAAAGCAGCTCCCACTGCCTACTATTTTTCCTTCGGATCTTCAATTATGTAAAAGCCATCGTCAAAGATGGCTTCCTCTGGACCTATTTGCGCTTTCATGAGTACGTCTCTGTTCTCTTCAGTTCTTTGGAGTTTAAGACACGGAAGGTCATTATCATTACGGTCCCAGTACTTCTTAATTGATAGCCTGCAGTTCTCCTTAATCAACAGATTGACATTTTTTATTCACGACTTCAGTGTCCTAACCTCCAAGTCGTGTGGGCCTGTAAGTCGTCTGTACAAGTTTTTAAGTCTTGTCAGTATGCCACTCTTGTGCCTACGTAGTGCGTCAACTGTCGCGTTTCTGTAAGCGTCCATTTGGTCCCGTTCTCTGTACTTTGGAATTGTTCGTTCCATCATTCGTTTTATTGTTTCGTGCATCTGTTGTAAATGTTGGTCAATTTCTGTATTTGTCAGGTTTCTGTTGTTTGGTGGGGCTATGTCACTCGAACGAAGTTCTCTCGCTAAGGCGTTGGTGAAACGAGGCCCACGCATCTTACTGTAATTGTAATAGTGCGTTGCAACGTATTCCTCCAACTCCACGCGTTCGTTTTGAACCTAAGACCCCTTGCATGACAGACCAACGCACTAACCATCATGCCACGGGTACTACTACGGACCTAAGTTAGTAAGTAAATAACTGAAAGACCCATTTTAATATCTAGTTAAATTTGTAAAAAAATCGAATGGACAGATATTTTCATAAAAAAATAAAACGTAAAAAACACTGTAGTACCCGTGGCATGATGGTTAGCGCGTTGGTTTGTCATGCAAGGGGTCTTGGGTTCAATCCCTGCCTGTGCCACCTTAATTTAAAAAAAAAAAAATTTTCGCGGGTTCTGCCTCTTGCGAGGAGTTGACAAATCCTCCAAGAGTAAATCTTGTCATGAAAAAGTGCTTTCTCAAAATTAGCCGTTCGGATTCGGCCTAAAATTGTAGGTCCCTTCCATTCCTGACAACAGTACTTGCACACAGGAATGGTTGAGAGTTGTAAGTCACTAGGCCCTGGTTCCCAACGGACTGTTGCGCCACCCCATTTGATTTGAAAAACCACTGCTCAAAGTTGGTAAAAAATTTACTTTTGACTCAAATATATTTTCAAAAATTAAAAATATTGGATTCAAACTAATTTCATTCCACAGAAAAAGTTGTCTTCGACAAAACACGAAAAGGTACCAACATTTTAAGAAAGACTAATCGATAGATGGGATAGGAATTTATCAGTGTGGGTCGCATCTCAGCCTCTTTTACTTAATTTCATATTCAATAAATTCGTCAACTGGCGTTGAAAGTGGTATTACTTACAATAACAGGCGGTTCTTGATTGCTCTGTAATCTTTGTGCACTCATTTAAAAACTATTTATTTGATTTATTAAAAATAAAACATAAAATTAAGTTTTAAAAAAGCTATTAAAATAGAATAAATTATCTCAATTCACGAAAATCATTTTAATTGGCCTTAAGTCTATTTTATCAGACATTTTAAGGCAATATTAAATGATTCGCATTCAATTTAACTCGTCACGTTCTTATGTACAATTTATATTCTTATAAATAAAATAAAACTCAAATTGATATGATTGGTGAAACAGCGAGTTAAATATATAAAAATGTCAATTCCTTTTAAATTATATAAATGTCAACGACTTTATTATGTCAAAAGTCAACACAAAAGTGTTCATATTAAACAATTTTATAGCGAGCCCCTGGAGACCGACCGACCTGAGATGAGGATGACGATGATGATGATGATGATGGTGACGACGACGACGACGTGAACAACACAAGCTTTAGCTCCCATTCAACTTTTCATTGTTTTCCATTGCAACTTATTCCAAATATTTTCATTTACTGTTTGACACAACACGTTCGAAAATTTTCTCCCAGCTATACTTTACCTATAGATATGTACATTCATACTATCTCCAAACATATGTACGGTAGGTTAACGTTGAGCATTTTCGAAAGGAGAAAATCACTTGAAAATCACATATAAGCCAATACTTCAGCCCGCCTCTGTTTTCGTATAGATTGTAGATGCAGTAGCGGTATAGTTTTCTTATGCTCTGAGCTCATATGAGCTGAAGCTATATTCGTTTGGTTGTTCAAAAATGACTTCTACTAGGTTAGGTTAGGTACTATAAAACTGAACTGCATTCCAGGGCATATATGAAACTGCTCGAAACGGGGACGATGGAAGAGCACTCAACATCATCGCATCGCATCTCAGCTCAGCTGATAGCTGATGGCTGATGCATGACGAATTGAGGTTGGGGCTGTGTTAAGGAATGTGTACGAACATCACAATACGTTATGTGCTGTTCTTATTTTCCAATGCCGCAACTTTGTTGCTGATTTTCCACATCACTGCTCGTCTTAACATAGTGACTTCCAATTCCAATTCACAATCCCCGAAACGAGACCGAACGAGAATTCTAGCAACCGTTGCCTGGCCCGCCTGGCCTAGCCCGCCTCAAAACCCAACCCAACCCAACCAAAGCCCACCCGGCCAAACGATAACAAACGGCAAAAGCATCAGCTCAGCAGCGCAATATTAACCATCAGCTAAGAGAAGCAACTGCGGAATTTGATTTTCCTCGAGGATCTTCAATGTTCGGGGTTTTAATTTGACAGCTCAGGGTTACTGGCTCCAGTCATTCTGTCAATTACAGCTCTTATTACAAGAAGGAGGTTGTTTCGATTTCAACGTGAACTGGAACTGGACGTGAAGAGAAAAGAAGAAGAAGAATAAGCAACGTCTGCGTCCATATATCCGCGTCCTCATCCATCCGTCGCCACCACTACCACCACCACCACCACCGTCGGTCGTCGTCGTCGTTAGGAATTGTTTTGCAGAATTCGTTCATAAAACGTTTCGAGGACTTGTACTTCTGATTCCTATTTGGTACATATTTGAAAAAGCCAAGCCGAGGAAAAAGGAATTCGATTCATTCGGCCAAAAGTGGAGTAGATGGATCACCACGATTACCAGTGTGGGCTTGGCTTGGTTTCGAATTTGGATTCGGAAGCAGTATCAGTTCAGTGTATATGGCTTTGAGAAAGACGATGATGATGACGATAGCAATGATTAGCTCAGTGGGTTGTATTTTCCAAAAGAATTCGTTCGATTTTTATTCCGTATTTCTTGTTTTTCTTCTTTCATACAGGTTTTCCATTTCTTTGAGGAAAATCTTTGGCGTATAAAAATGCCCCACGGAGGTTTAAGTGGATGCAACTTGAGAGAGAGAGTAGAGTATGCTCAGTGTTGCAAATCGCAACAATAGAGTCAAAAGTTATAACCCTTCCCGTTCCCATATCCCTCAGGAGAGTTATACGTGCATCTGATGGCTAAGACAAGCCAAATGGACAGACGGTATTCGTAAATATATTGGAGCGGTGCATTAGGTACAATGTATCCAGTTCTTGAGGCGAGGAATAAGCAACCGTTTCAAAGTCATCGTCGTCGTCGTTGGAGTCAGTCTAAAAGGGTCCAACTATAAGCCAGTCAAACCAAAGCACACCAAACTCAACTATAAACCAAAACCTAGGAAGCTTCATGCAGATGCAATTGAGCATGTAATTGCCTTTGAAGAAGCACCACCACCGCCGCCGCAGGGGGATCCATCAGAGAAAGCGAGTTTTCCAATTATTTTGATTTTACGTGCGCATTTCTTGAGAACCCTTTTGTATACCCGAAACCTATAGCAAACCATGAGCTAGCCAGCTTGAAAGGGAGCTCGCAAGCCAGCGGCCATTGGAATATAATACAATTTATAAAAAGGTTATTCTTTGGTCAATTATATTATATGAATTATATAAAAAGGATCACATGAAGTTGGGTGTAGCTGTAGATGTTGCAAGGACCAATAAGGACCAAGCTGATGGTTATTTTGTATACTATAGAGTAAAGATAGATAAACGTGCGTTAGGGGTTTGCTTTTTGTCTTGTCTTGTCTTGTTTTGTTGTTCTTTTGTTGTTGTTATTTTGTTCTTCGTTGGGGGGATAGAAAATTCCATGAATTTTATGCTCCATTGGAAATAATTAATTTCCCTGTGGAGCACCCAGTTATCCTACCTGAGGTTCTATTGTTATACTATACGGGTTGGTGATTTGTAACTGTCACTTTTCGTCTATTTGTCACTTTAACTCCTAAATTGGTTTGGGCCTAAGTTATTTGGGAATTAGTGAGAAAGGCTTTTGTCTAGGTAGGTGTACCTATGTATATCTTGCAGATACATTATTTGTATCTTGTTTGTATAAAAGAAGAGATTTATTTTTTACTTTGTTTTATCAGTTTGTTTTTTGTTTTTGTGTTCCTTTTTGTTTTTTTTTATTTTGGTGAGAAATTTTGGGTGAAAGATGACAACAGTTTGGAGATTTAACCTGTCAAAATATATCCAAAGGTTGATAAGGTTGTTATATGTTATTTTTTATGACGAAAAAGTAAACTTTTGTATGGTTAGATAGTTAGTAAAGTAGTTATTAGGGTATTGCTTTTTTTTGTTCTGATTCATCAATCTAGCTTGTCAGATATTTTTGGACAAAGATGCTAATTGTGTTTTCCTTTCAGTTCAATTAAAACTGTTATATGAAGATATATGAGATTTTTAAAACTCGGATACTCACATAAAACTGAAATTATTATTCGTTATTAACTTCCCATAGGAAGTTATTGTAATGGGTCCGATTTGTCAAATTGAAAATTTTGACATTTCTCGACGTTTCAAGGTCCCTAGTCGAAATAAAAGATTTTTAGGAAGATCCCTGTGCGTGCGTGTGTACGTACGGTAGCACGTCGAAGAAGAGATATCAATTTCAAATAAATTTTGTTAAGGCAGAAAGGGCCTCAAGAAAATTGCGTGGGTGGTTTTTTTTAATATAGCAGTTTGAAAAAAAGGTGAACATTTTGGTTAACCCTAAATATCTTACGAACCAAAAACGCTAGAGACTTGAATTAAAATTGTGCAATGAAGAATAATGTTTTTGACATCTGATAAAATTTTAAGAAAAAACGAATGGACAGTTGTTTTTTTGTATAAAAATTAAAAATCTAAAAAAAAAAACATTACACAAAGTTGGTAAAAATTGAATATCGATTCAAATATCTTTTCAAAAACTTGAAATTTAGGCTTCAAACTTATTTTATCTTATAAGAAATATTGTTTTCAACATTAGGACAAATTTTGAAAAAATCGAATTGACATTTTTTTTACAAAAATAAAACTCTAAAAAAAAACATTACTAAAACTTCTTATAAATTTATTTTCGACTCAAATAGCTTTTCAAAAATTAAAAATATTTTCTTAAAACTTATTTTATTTCAAAGAAAACATTGTTTTTGATATTCAGTAATATTTATATAAAAATCCAACAGTCCGTATTTTCAAAAAAAAAAACTACAAAAAACACGATTCAAATGAAAGTTGGAAAATATCCCCATCTGCTTTTTTGCTCTTTTTCGCTGTTTTGTTCGATAACCTGTTTCCATCTAGACGGCAACTTCATAATATCCCCCTCGTAGATGCGCCCCACCTTATTTGCGAAGAACTCGGAAAGCCACTTTTCACAAGCCTCTTTTGAGGTCAACTTTACACTACCAAGGGCTTTCGCCATGGACAGGAACAGGTGGTAATTACTTGGCGCTATGTACGGGATATATAATGGATGCGATGAAACCTTTCATCTGAGCTCCCGAAGTTTTTGATGAGTTATCAACGAAGTGTGTGGTCTGGCGTTGTTTTAGTGGAACACTACACCCTTCCTGTTGACCAATTCTGAATGCTTTTGGTCGATTGCCTGCATCAAGCGGCCCATGTGCTTCGCATTAGATGGTAGACAGAAGCGTCTGGCCATATTATGGGAGCAGCTTATAGCGGATGATTCACTTCCAACCCCACCAAACACACATCAAACCCTTCTTGGTCGTCAATTCCGGCTTGGCCACTGTTTGGGACGATACACTGCCTTCGATCACGATGAATCCACTTTTTTAACCAGTTAACATCCGCTTCATAAATGGGTTTCAGCAGCATAAAATAATTTGGTGACAAACTCCTATCTCCTGGGCGATGTCACGAGACGTTGACATCGATGTTTTCCATGATTTGATTGGTATTCGTCATCAACGCTCTTCCGGCGGCTGGCTTATATATATGGTGTCGTTTTCAGCGACTTTGAATTGTCGAAATAATTCTTCCGTGGTTCGAAAAGATAGTGTGCCATCCCCCAAAACACAATTAATCTCACGGAAAGCGTCTCTAGCGGATTTGCCTTTAACGAAGCAATACTTTAAAATAGCGTGAAATTCGGCGTTAGTAAACTCCATGTTTACAAGTCTTTAAGTGTTTAACGCAATATCCAAACTACTCTAGCATAATGTTGTTTTGTAGGTTATTTCAAGACCTTTCAAATGATAAAAAGGTGAAAGGGAAATATTTTCCAAAGATTTATCTTGATAAAAAAGAAAGGTATTAACTTCAATATTATTTCATTCAATGCCAAAACTTTTTGTTAAGATAAGCTAATTTTCTTAAATCGGCATTTTTCTTATAAGATATAAAACCTGACAATAAAAATTGGGTTTTGGAAAAAATGTCTCGGAAATAAAATCAGACATTAAAAGTAAACTTACTTATTCATAAGCAAAATATCGTTAAATTTTAGTTGTTTTTTAGAAAAAAGTGAAAACCTACAAGAACAACAATGATTTAAAAAAAAGAGGCTGGGATGCGACCCTAATAACTTCCCATCCCGTCTGTCGATTAGCCTTTCTTTAAAGGTTTGTAGGTTTTCGTGTTTTGTTAAAAAAGTTGTCGGTTAAATTATTTTAAAAATTAAATAAAAATTACCAACAACATTTTGAATATGATGAAATAGTTTGATTTCAAAATCTTTACTGTTAACGAGATTTTTATTTAAAAACCAATTTTTAAAAATTTTAGTAGCATTTCTTAAAAGTTTTTGTTTCTTATATAAATAAATACAAAATGGTAGAATGAAATTAGTTTGAAGTCAATATCTTCTACTGTTCAAGTGTTCACGAGATATCGAGAACCGAAATACAAATTTTACCAAATGTCCGTACTTTTTTTTGTAGTTTTGACTGTTGGATTTTTATAAACAATTTACTGACTTTCGAAAACATAATTTTCTGTGAGATAAAATTACTTTGAAGCCAATTTTTTAATTTTTGTAAAGAAATTTGAGTCGACAGTAAATTTTTGACAACACTTAGGATTGTTTTTTAGGTTTTTATTTTTTCTACAAAAAACTGTCAATTCAATTTTCTCAAAATTTCACTGAATATTGAAAACAGTATTTTTTTATAAGATATAATTAGTTTAAAGCCAATATCTGAACGTTTTGAAAAGATATTTGAATCAAAAATCAATTTTTACCAACTTTTGTTAATTTTTTTTTTGGGTTTTTATTTTTTGCAAAAAAAATGTCAATTCGATTTTCTCAAAATTTTAATGAATTTTGACAAGAACATTTTTTTTAAAAGATACAATTAGTTTCAAGCCACTATCTGAATTTTTACCAACTTTGAGTTATTTATTTTAGGTTTTTATTTTTGGGAAAAAATTTTACTTTGATTTTTGTCAAAATTTTACTTGATGTTAAAAACGTTATTCTTCGTTGCATACAATTATTTTGAAGATAAAATCATTTTTTGTTTGCAAGTTGAGAATTAAGGAATTATTGATTTGAAAAACTTATAGTTCTTTCTTTTGCTCACCACTTTTTGCCATATGGGACTACAAATATTCTCTTTTAAGGTGTCAATCGTGTCGGACTTATCTGAGATGACAAGCGACTTCAAATTACCCCACACAAATATTCCATCCGTGTTAAATGTCATGATCCTGGAGGCCACGACACGCTATTAAAAGTCCCACGAGAAATAATGCTTTCACCAAAAGTTTTCCTTATCAAATGTGTGCTGCCGCGAACCGAACTATTATTTTGGTTTCACATTTGCAAACATTGTCTAAAGTAAGTCTCTTCATTATAAAATGGAGAATCAAATTGAACATAAATGGAGTGACAGCTGTCAAAAAGACCAATTTTGAAAAAAGTATTTCCAGATTAAAGTGTGATTTTAAAAACAATTCCTGTCAGTATGCAGGTGATATGTTTTTAAATTTTAAGACTTTTAAAAAGTGCTAACTCATAAACCTTAAATAAAAGAGTGATTAAAAAATTGTATTAGTTATCGTTTGGCAATAAAGAAAGTTCACTTGGACCTCTTTAGTAATTATTTTAGGATCTTTATCTGTTTCCTTGATCGTGACGTTGAAGCCAGCGTTGAAATGATTCTCTTGGCAGTATGGAATTTATCTCAAACAATTAGGTTTTAAGAATTAAATTTCCGTTTCTATAAAGCGAACCCTAATGAGGAAAGCCGTAAAAAGATTAATAAAAAATACTGCGATGTTCCAAACGCAGTACACATTTTTCGTCATTTGAAAAAAACGTGAGGAATTTTTCTTCGTCTTCGGTTTCTGCACATGTTTTCAATGACCCTCCATTTTTAAAGAAAGGTGATTATTATGACTTCATTAGTCTTCCAGCAATGATTTAATGGTACCAACATTTTTTCGCACACGTACTGTGACGAGAATCCTAAGAGATCTCAACATATGAACATAAATATCTGCTTAATTTTGACAACTTCTTAATGATTGGCAGTGTAGCTTTCGCAATAGGTCTACCGGTGATTTCATTTCATCTAACCGAAAAGTGGAGAACATTTTTACTAACATCAGGCTTTCTTACCGAAAATGAGTGTCTTTGGTTGTCATGTATCCCTCCTTAGTTGGATTAGTTAAAGCCTTCAAAGTCTGAATACCACTTAATAAATATTGTTGTGCCCAAGGGCTCTGCTCCATCTCCAACACTATTTCTTATTTTCTTCAGATCTCTTGTCAATTGATTGTTTCGCTGAAAATAGTACTCTTCGTATTTCAAATTTGTTTTCGGATCATATTCCTCTTCTTTGGATGTGGAACTGCAACGACAAAATATGATAAGCTCGTTAAATTCCGACTTAAACAGTGAAATAGGGAGTCGAGAAATCAATGCTGTTTTGGCAATATCCAATATCAATGCATGGTACTAGAATGAGACTGAAAATCTCGATATTTAAACTATGTGTATTACCAACCACCAGTTGTAGAAGGATCACATACGCGATTTCGGGAAAAATGCCTCAAGATGTTTGGATTTCCTTAGGCGATGCATGAAGTTTTTCTCCTCCTCAGATCTGGCTTTTATCTACGTCTTAAGCTTGAGCACCTCTTAACCGATGCTCCTGCAACCCAATTAATCTTCTTGGAAATTTTGAACAAAGAGCTTTTAAATTGATAGGTGATAATATTTTCATAAATTAAATAACATCGCTTGAACATTTTCGTAAAGTTTCCTGCCTCACCTTTTTTTTAACGTAATGTTAATGGTTTGTGCTTTAGATAGATATTCTGCCTCACCTCAAGCATTTGAACCGTAATGCTCGCGTTTTTATGAATGCTCATACATCAGAATACCTTCGAGCAGACTTTGAGGTTGTACTGTCAAGTGCAGGGATTCGTTCGTTAACCGTACTACACGAATGTGGAATTCCCTACCACACTCTGTATTGTCATTGTCATTGCAATATCTAGGAAATCAAAACCAAAGTGTACCGACATCTCCTTTCATATCCTTTCTCCTTTTTTTAATCCTCGCTCCTTGTCTCTGCATAATAAGGGTATTTTATCCCCTTAAATGATGAGCTTAATTAGAAAAAATAATCAATCTATCATTTTTTCACGAAACAATTTTTTTTTATTTCTCTAACTTTCGATGCTTGTAAAACACCGACTTTATTTTCTCCATTCATAAAAATAATGATAAAGAAACAATCTGCAATTTGCAAAACAAACAGTAAAGAATACCAGCAACTCAGTTATTTCAAGTTTTATATAAGTTTGAGTGGTTTTTATTAAGATTGAATTTCAATTCTAAGCTTTGGTGTAATACCTCTATCTAAATTCTAGAACATAAAAATTCACTCCAAAGCAAAATAATCTCTTTAACAATATAAATATAAGAACAAAAAATATAATAAACAACAAATTATTTTTAATACGAATAATAATAAATATTTTATTAGGGATTCTACGCTCTTTTAATATTTAACATTAAGTTTTTTAAAAATGGTTGTAAATAAAATAAAGGGTTAACAAAACCATAGCAAAACCATTGCAAAACCATTCAAAGCACCTATACCCCTTCTATAGCACATACCTGCCTTATATATTAATTTAAAAGCAACAAACCCACATTTTCTATATTACTTATATAAATTTTCACCTAGAAAATAAAAAAGTATATAATTTTATGACTTTATGTTGTTCTCAAATTCAAAAACAAGGGGCTGTAGCGGTTATCATATCGTTATCCACATCCGCACCACCATCAGTGCCGACCAATTTTAAAACTTTAGACTTTCATATACATATGCTTAGGTAAAGAAAACATGAATATATAATAATGTTTATATATTTTATATATTTATGTGCAAATTTATACATCTATATAAATTCTTTCATTAAATTAACCTTAGACTATGAATACTCATGATGAGCTCCTTCTCATTTTTGCATATAATTAGCATATTTTATGAGTCCTTGTAGCTGTTGTATAGCCTCTTTCTTACCTATGGGCTGGCTTATGGTAGTGTCGGTGGGTGTTATGCTACATATAACGCCTTGTAGTCGTAGCTCAACGCAAACATAATACCCCCTAACACACCCCCATGTACCATGTACATTTATAGAACTGGCTCTATACAGCAAACATTTATCTCGGGCAACAAACAACCTCAAAGAACCAATTGCATTATCTACTCGCTTCTATAACACGAGAGCAAATATTAAGGCATATTTTCCCATTTAGTCTCGCATTAGACAATGAAATTACGAGGCATACACAATACACAGTAAAAAGGATTCCATAATGAGATCTAATGATGACAACGGTAAGAAAAACAGAAATTTGCCGCACTCAAAATCTAAAGACGATGCGATGGCAATGATACCAGGGGTAAAGGAGCTTGCAGAGCGATTCAGCGAGTTCCAGCTTCAGCGCCAGGACACACTATAGAAACGAATCAGCAGGGCAATATTGCTGTTTGTTTAACACAATAGAATAACACATTGCCAAAGCAAACCCAGCAGCAGAAGCAGGACGAATATCCTTGTTTTCGCGCTTTCAATTGTGGTACTACTGCTAATGCCTATACTCCAATAATGCCTCGTGTACATTTTAAAGTCCTTCATGCACCTTGTCCATACCTTTTCATACTACTGTGTTTGGTAATATGCGGCAGAGGAGTGTTTTAATAATAATTTCCAGTCATAAGCCGAAAATGCCGACCACTGTTTTCGGCGCTATCGTCTCAAAGCTATAGTTGTAGCCTAGCCTCCTCCCCACTGCTTTGCTTTGGTGCTTATTGTACTTTCCTATTTCTTGAAATGAGGTGTTTTTGTTCTGTTTTTAATTTAAGAGTCATAATGATGCTTCGGTTGTATTAAGTTACTCATAAATTGGAAAGACTTAAGCTTGCTCAAGTAGTAATACAATGGTACTGGAACTTGTATCCTATTAGTAATTAATACTTAAAAACAATATTTAACTATATATTTATATACGAAGTATCTGGAATATCAAGTATCTAAGAAGTACTTCAATTATTTTTTATTTTTTGATAGTGTTTTTGTAAATTTGTATAAAATTAGTTCCAAATTTGTTTTTTTAATATGCGAGATAATTTTTGATATCCTCAGACACAGTGTAAAGCATTAGGAAAGGTGGTTAGGTTAGGTTAAAGTGGCTGCTGGTTGGGAAGTCCAACACACTTAGACCAAAGTATGGTCCGTTGATACCACATGGATCAGTTGATCAGCTTTACTCGTCGAACCAATTTTAGCTCCGAATGAAGCGTAGGAGACAAATAATGTAAGAAGTTTTTAGATCGCTGGTATCGTTGAAGTAGTAGTCTCCAAGGTTGATTCTACGTCTTTGTGTCTCCTCCTCCTCCTCATCCATTCAACTTCAAGAAAAATCATTTGCATATTGCTCCAAGTCGAAAAGCATGCCTTCCTATTAAACAGTGCCCAGTCACGACACCTATAACGTAGCTAATGTGCAATATACAGCGCTAAGATTAGGCCAAATTAATTTTGTAGCTAAACAGGTGGTGGTGTTATTCCACCTGAAGTTTGTTTTCTCTATGGTATCTTGCTTTAGCATGAGTTTACATGTAGCTAAGGGGCTACCTATACTAGCATTGTGAGTCAGCAGAGGTAAAGTTGTTCCGCTTTTTGCAAGTTCGTCAGCTTTGCAATTTCCTGGACTGTCTCTATGGCCCGGCAACCAGAGAAGGTGAAAGTTGAACTGTGAAGCCATTTCCGTAAGAGATAATCGACAATTGAGGGCTGTTAGTTAGTGGAGACAGATTCTAGGGACTTTAACGCAGCTTGGCTATCCGAAAAGATGCGTATATCATTAGTTGATATAACGTTTTTTTTTCTCTAAGCTAGGACTTCTTTTATAGCTAGGATTTCAGCTTGGAGCACGCTACAATGATCGGGTAGACGAAAAGAGAGACTTAAGTTTAGTCTATCTGAGTATACGCCTCCACCAACCCTATCCTCCGCTTTTGATCCGTCTGTATAAAATTTTACAGGATCATCGTTCAAAGATGATGTATTCTCCCAAGAAGACCTGGGATATAAACGCGTTCAAAATAGTAGTGTGGCCAATTCCATTATTGGTCCACAGAGAAGAGAAGAAGTATGGCTGTATTACCACCGTTTGCTTACTGAAAATTTTCAGCGATATTAGATGGAACAGAACATCAAGTGAGGCGAAAGGGGTAGAGCGAAGTGCTCCTCCCATACACAGGCAGGCTGTTCTTTGCTATATCTAGCGCCGTCCACCATACCGCTTCTCCAAAAGTTAGGAACGACCTTATGACCGAGATATATAGCCAATGTGTAATGCGGGGCTGTAGGCCGCATTTATTACCAATTGCTTTTTTACAGGAGAACAGGGCTACTGTGGCCTTGTTTATTCTCTCTTAAATATTAGGTTTCCAACTTAATTTCTTATCCAAAATGACACCCAAGTATTTTGCTTGTTTAGAGAATTTAAGTGGTACAATGTTTTTGAGGGGAGAGTCAATGAGTGGGCCTTTGTATTTCATTGTGAAGAGGACAAGGTCGGTTTTCTTGTGGGTTAACGCCTAATCCACACCGATTTGCTCATCTGATGAGCTTATATAAAGCGTTTTGTAAGAGTTCTTTTAGTATATTGGGATGTATATCCGTTACTGCAATAGCAACATCGTCCGAATAAGCAAACACTGTGTATCCCTCTCTTTCTAGAGTAATTAGTAATTAATTTATTACTAAGTTCCAGAGGAGAGGGGATAGGGCACCACCTTGTGGCGTACCTCTGCTTACACCCCTTTGTGCATCTGATTAATCAATTCGCTGATCGACTTATCTACCTTCAGAGATGTCAATACACATGCAATTGCAGATGTGTCGACATTATTAAATGCACCTTCTATATCCAAGAAGGCAACTCAGGTGTACTCTTTATGATGGAGGTTTTCGATTGTACGCACTATACTGTGTAGAACAGTTTCAACTGATTTCCCTAGGAAAGTTGGAGATGGTTTAAAAGGTGGTATCGGTGCACTTTGGTTTCCAATTCTTGAATATTGAAACGAATGGGAATGATAGAGTGTGTCAAAGAATTCCACATTCGCGTAGCACTGTTAAGAACGAATCTACGTACTTGACAGTATTACCGAAGTTGAGTTCGAGGATATACTGATGGGCATTCCTGGAAGCGTGAGCCACCGTACTGCCCCATCTCTCTGGTTTGCAGTGTTGATTTGTATTCGCTCTACATTGGCCAGCCATCTAAGTCATTGCATTTTTATTCTTTTAAGCAGGTCAGTGTCACTGTACAGCCCTTACAGTTCGTCATTGTGTCTTCTCATCCACTCCCAATCTATGCAGACGGGATCAAAAATCACCTGAAAAAATTTTCTTTTGAAGCATCCTAAGACGTTCTCATCTTTCATTGACAAGGCCCAAGGCTCAGCCTCATAAATGAAAATCAGGATGATTTGTGTCTTGAAGGTGGTGATTGGTGAATTATTAGAGTTATTCTTTGTTTAACTTCAGTGCTGGTGTCGTTGTCTGAATTTTTAACGGTGCCTAGGAAGACAAAGTCCTTAACTATCATGGTGTTGTTTTATCGTGCGTAATTCAATATCCTTTTTTTAATGACAGTATATTCTTGGTCTTGCCCTCATTGCCCACTTAACATATCCAGTAATTGGATTTATCCTTGGAAGATTGTGCATTTAGTGTTGAACGATGTTGAAGAATTCGTATGACAGTGCATCGTCTTCACTGAGAGATCTTTTCTGACCTAAATAGAGGAGCGTGCTCCATGGTTTCCATGATCATTTTGCACAAACGTATAAGTTTGACATGGACTTCAACACTAGACATTGTTCTGTAAAGCTCTTTCTTATAGATGCTGTCATACCTGGCTTTTAAGTGGGTAAAGAGATGATGGGTATCGATTTGAAGTTCCTGGGTTTCTTCTAAGGCCTATTGTAATGTGAATATTTGGTCAATGGTGGACTTTCCAAGTCTAAAGGGACACTGATAAAGATCCTATTAGGATATTGAAGAACGGTTTAGACCTCACGATGCCGTGAGCTGCAGGAGCTTTGTATCGTCTTTAGAAACCCAAATCCTTAAGGGATTTTGATGGACTCACGTGTGTAATCTTTACACTAGAGATGATATGAGAAACACCTATAACTTTTAGGTTTTTAGTCTCCTAGATCCAAGTGCCACTCATGAATAATGACGAGGAATTAAATTGTGTTTTAACTACAATGAGATGCATTGAGTTTTCACGCATTAAGTTCTACTCTACAATGCTCTACAGGTTACAATGCTCTTGTAACGTTCTGAATTTAAA
Source organism: Eupeodes corollae (assembly GCF_945859685.1). Lineage (NCBI taxonomy): Eukaryota > Metazoa > Arthropoda > Insecta > Diptera > Syrphidae > Eupeodes > Eupeodes corollae. The sequence goes on from NC_079147.1 coordinate 37,401,913, forward strand.
AACCAATATGAAAAGTTGAGGGGTCTTTCGTCAGCGAAACAGGTTAGAAAATCATTAATAAAATTGAAAAAGAGTGCCGGAGATAGAACAGGGATTCCTCAAAACTGAAGGCACGCATTTTCGATTTTTTGATGTTAAACTTTATTAAATGTTTTTGAAATATCAAGTGCAATAATCTTACTGTCGATGTTATGATTTGCTTCACTGTTCTGTAAGATAAACCATTAAGTCACCGGTGGCGATGGAAGAAGTCTTCGAAGACTTTTTAGATTGCTGATACAATACTCGTTCTGACTGTGACTTAAAAAACATATAATACATTAAACCAAGTGCTATATTTTTTCAGGTTAAAAACAAGTTGAACTTAATACTGCATAGCGATAAAATAGTATCATACAGAATTCTGCAAATTAGTATTTCGACCCCTTTCCAGTTCATCATAGTCCTGGCACCAAATATCAGATTACTGAAGTACGGTAACAACATTTCCAATATGATTTTCATTTTATTGTAGGAAAGAAACTAGCTATGTGTTAATAATGAAGATAGATGTCAGCTAAACGCCTGCCGTAGAGCCAGTTTTAACAGCATTTAAAGAAATAATTCGCTCGAGGCAAATTGACATCTTTTTTAAAAAATAAGCAACGTCAATATCTTCTTATTTCGATCAAACAAAATATTTTTAAACATACCTTTGTAGTGCAATGAACAAACGCACGTTGAGGATAAAGAGGCTTTTTCAACAGTCTTTCTTGTATTTATTTATTATGACGTGGCCTAAATTAGAAATAGCTAGACGTTTAGTAAAGAGACGTTTCGTACCAATATTTTCAATTGGACCCATCAGTAAATGAGTGAGAAAACTGTTAATACGCAACTTTTGTTTTTGTTTGGGTCAACTTATAAAATTTTTTTTGGAAAGCCCAAGTGAGAATACCAGTACGAAACGCCAATTTACCAATTTTTTAATGGTTTCGATAGTCCAATAATAAGTGCATTGTCTTCTACTTATATGTACATGAAATTTTGTATTAAAAAGCTTTTAACGGTATTAACGTAGCCTTCAGTGTTAGTATGAGCCTCATCTCCCAATCGCTATTGCCAGTAACAGAAATGCTTGAGTTCTTGTGTTACCCAAACTTAAAAAGCCATAAAACCTAGGCCTATTTGCCTAATTTCAAACACCACTGATAATCGATGATCAAAAATCCACGGGCTTAAGTGGCTATGTTCTCAGTTGTTCTTGAGCGATGCACACGGTTTCAGTTCTTCACACTACTAACTTGTCAAGGGAGCTCAGATTTTTAAACAGTTTCATCATTCACGATAGTGAAGGTTCTTCAAGACGATACAAAGAACCTTTAGCTAGTCAAATTGTGGCTAAAAAATGTTTCGCCATTTCTGTAGTGAATTTTATCAACTCACTTTCCCAATGTCCAAAACCAACAGCTTTAAAGGTGAAAGATGTTCATGTAGCACGGTATTATCTCTTTTCAAAAACTCTTTAGAAGTCTCGGTACTATAGCTTAGGTCGCGAAGTACTTGAAGCACGGCACAAGTATTTAAAATATTATGCATAAGTACCTAAAGTGCTGCATAAGTACCTAAAGGTTGCTAAGGTAACGCATCTGAAACAGTACCCAAGGAGTTCAGCAATTAAGTTTTTGAACCTAAAATGCTGTGCTACATAGCATTAATAATTTATTTATAGAAGTACATACAAGTCCAGGCACTGTTTACTTTTATTTGACAATAACCTTGAAATTAAACGTTTATCCTGATTGCCAAGAAACATTTCATGCTGTACCTTTCTTAAATGTTTAAATAGAGTTTCTTACCAATATTTTAAAATTTAATTTTACCAACATTCTATGCTTTTCCAATTTGTGGGAGACTTGTCAAATTTTAGAAATTTACAAAATTTTGTAAATTCAAGAGTTCAAAAGTTGAGGTTCAAGTTGGAACTACTGAGTTGCCTTATCAAATTCTGCGAGACAACTTTAGATTAATGGGGAAATCTTGACCTAAGCCAATCCTAACTTTATTTGCACAAATCTGCCGTAAAAACATCATTAAAGTGAAAGACTAGACTTAAAATTTAAACTGAAGTTTTTATGCAGGATTTCAACCCTTTTTAAAAAAATTGTTTTTTTGAGCATAACAGGCTTTTTTTAATAATTTTCCTCGAATACAATACAAAACCCATAAGACCAAAAATTATGTTCGAATTAACTAAGTCGGAGTCCGTTGCTCTAGTGATTTAAAGTGGGTGCTGAGCTGCCTTGTCTTGTTGTTTGATGCTGCTTAAAAAACTAAGAGTGTGAGTCAGACAGGAACTCGACATCAGTGGAAATCCCTGAACAAAATGGATGATAATAAAGAACGGATAAGGGCAAGGACACTGCAGGGTGGCGATTATTACACGTTTCCCCCATTGTACTTTGTTTTTCTTATTCTGTAATGTTTTTCGTTTTTTTTTTTCTTGTCCGTTGTTGGTCGTATTCCCAGAGCTCACAAAGCTTGGCTGGAGCTCTGCTTGGGTTTCTGCTCCCAAGTGGGTATCATGATGGTGCCATATCATAATACTCGTATCATGAGATTTCCTTCGCTAGAGATTTGCATTGGGCGCTCTGGTAGATATCAAACGTTGGATGGCTTGGATGGCTCGAATGGCTCCTGAATGGCTATGTATGAAAAAAAAAACAAAAAAAAAAATCAGATTCCTTTCTCTTATAGAGTTATGTTGTTGTTGTTGTATATTTTTTAAGTATAAAACAGCTCGTTGCTTTTTTTTTAATTTATATATATATTTATCCTGGTGCAAATGTTTTTCGTGCCTCATGATTTTGTTCCTTCCTAGGTGATCTCATAATTTTCATGTGCATTATTTGGATTAAGCGGATGGAATTATGGTTGAAACCCTCGCAGAATTATCAGCTTTTCGAATTTTGTGTTGAGTTTTTTTCTCCCCAACTTCTAGATGAACACACAAAACATACACAACATACAACTTCCACATACATATACGTGTGTAGGTATATAATATTTATATAGCAGACATAAATGAAATGAGCTCAGCCATAAAAAGTGTAAAAGTGAAATTTTTTAATGGTGCAATTTAAAAGATGAAACGAGCTAGATCTAGGATTTTTGTTCGTCATTTAATTTTATTTTGAAAACATAATAAAAATAAAACATAAATAAATGAACCTTATTAAATTGCTCAATTGCTGCGATCTCAAGCCAAACTCGCTGTGTTAAATTTGAAATAGGTAAGAAGAATAAAAAGAAAAATACATATAACATAACCTTGATTCATTAATTATAATTTTGACATTTTATATCTTTTAAGTATTTTGAATACATCATAAAACATAAAGCATTTATGTATAGGAGTATTGGTGATTATGAAAAGCCTAACAAAGGAATATAGTGAATTCGTTGAAGTTTTATTTATTAAAAAGAGTCATTCATTTAAAGTATTCTCAACCTTGAATTAAAAAGAGGTTGCGATGCGACCGACACTGATAACTTCTAATCAGTGCCACTCTGTTGATATCTTAAGACTTTATAAAATCAATAATTTATTGAAGTTTTCGAATATTTTGTGTGAGATACAAATATTTGAAACTAATATCTTTCTTTGTTCCCATAATACTTGAGTCGAAAGCCATTTTTTATCAGTTTTTTGTTGTTTTAATATTTTCGTCTTTTGTAAAAAAAAAAAGTAAGCTTACTACTCAGCACATAAATGAACAGAGTAGATAACACAGCACCTTGAACGACTAGGCTATGTAAGCTCATGACAACCAAGACATTAATACAAGACAGAAGGACAGAAGAGAAAGAACAACAGGCAGAAAGAAAGAACACATGACAATTCATTTTTATTAATTCAATCTAAAACCTATCTTAAAGCTAAAGAAAAATTCATAAAACTAGCCTAATTATCCATAACTTACACCAAAACTGGTTCTTCTGCTTCACCCTATCAGTTCGGTCCCGTTCCGACACAGCCCTACTGAACCGAAGGAGCTCTGCTCCGCCTTGTGCCATGATGTCCCGATTGTACAGGAGTCGCCTATCCACGGTTCTTCGTCTGACGTGGTAGATTAACGGAACTGCCAATCTATCCTGTATCAGACCGCATTTGTCTAAAAAGAGGAATGCCTCTGGTGGAATGATCCCGCTCAAGCGTGCACTTTCAAAATACTCGTCGTTCGGATAGAACGCCCCGAAAATTAAATTGTTGGTCGAACACCGGAAACTTCTCCATCTGGGAAGGGACAACGTTGAACCACACAGGACAACCATAAACTATCATTGGCCTTATGAGGGCCATGTAGCAAATTACTTTCACTCTGTGGTCAACCCAACTGCTAAAAAACAGCCGTTTCATCAGAGCGAAGGCTCCTCTGGCCCTGGTCAGAGCAGCATTTATATGTCTGTCAAAATATAAATACTGATCTAACCAGATAACGAGGTACTTTACTACACTTTTGCTAGCTAATGGCTGCCCGTGAAGATCAACGATGACCATCTTGCGCCAATTCTTGCACGTATCCCTCGTGGCCCCAGCCAACGGAGTCCGGAACAGAATTGTCTCCGACATCAGGACATATATTTTCAGTTTCCAGTCGTCGCAATATCGCTGAATCCTGTCGAAATCACGCTGCAAGAGAATTCTAATAACCTCTACATTTCATGCCGTTCTGTACGCAATTAGATCGTCGGCGTACGCAATTGCCTTTGTAAGACTACCTATCAGATCGCTGGTGTAAATGCTGAAAAGAATCGACGAATTCACCGCTCCCTGTTGAAGACCATTTTACAGTCCATCGCAGTAACCATCATGATACGGGTCCTACTTTTTTTATACAAAATAACAACCTAAGAAACAATACTCAAAGTTGGTAAAAATTGAATTTCTACTCAAATATCTTTTCAAAAATTTAAAATAATGGCTTCGAACTAATTTTAACTTATGAGAAATATTGTTTTCAACATTTTGAAAAATTTTAAGAAAAATCGAATAATCAGTTTTCTTACAAAAAATAAAAACCTAAACAAAAAAAATAAATAAAAGTTTTTAAAAATTATTTTTCAACTCAAAAATCTTTCCTTATTTTCCAAACTTTGAGATATTGGCCTTAAACTACTTTTAGTGTTTGCTACTAAATTGGTAAAAGTTTGTATTCGTCTAGAAATCTATTCAAAAAAAAAAAAACAGTTTTTCAAACTAAACTATTCCTTGATACTCGTATGAAAAATATTATTGGTAATTTTTTTTATAATAATTCAACTGACAAGTTTGTTAACACAAAACGAAAACCTACAAACTTTTAAGCAAGACAAAGCGACAGATGGTACCACACTGATGGTTCGCATCCATGTCTATTTTGAAGTTTTTATTTTTATGTAAAAAAATGCTTCTTTGATTTCCAAAATTTTAATTCTACAGATCGGAAAAATTACAATAACTTCCTATGGTAAGTTAAAAAAACAAATCTTGATGTAAAATATAATCAAAATTTGTATTCGATTTATTCGTTATGTTTCCCATAAGTACGTTTTTGGATTTTATTAAAACGTTTCCAATAATCGTCGGCGATAATTATTCGGCCCTCACCTAGAAAGAGCCTAAACATTTTTATACAAAAAACCATTTCATTAGTCAGATGTTTAAAATTACTTGCAGAGCTCAAACAAAAAAAAACTTTTTGAAAGGATTAAATTGTTCTAATTCGAATCTTGAATTTAATTTTTTCTAGCATATCAGGCTTTCAATATGTGCTTCTTTAAAAATGTTAAAGACAACTAAAAATTTTGTTTTTAAGACTAAGTCAAAGCAAAATATATTTCTTATTTGCAAAGTACAGATCAATAAATTGAAGTTTAAATCATTCAAGTATATTATTTAGTTTCAAGAAATTCTCATTGGTTATTAGTCTTTATTTTATTTTAAAAGTAGTTTCGAGCAAACCTTGAATTTAATGTTTTCAAAGTTTTAAAAAATAAGGTTTGAATTTATGTTTAGATTGCGAATCCGAATTTCGATTCTACTTTCTGCTCAAATTTTAAAAATACCAGCTTAAACGACATATTTGTTACAAAAATTAATCCCACTTTCGATCGGTATTGTCTTTTTCTGTACAGTTTCAGTACAAATTCTTCAGCGTATTTTTAAGATAAGTTTGAGACTTTTCAAAAATTTAAGGAAATACTTTATATATTTCAACCTAATATTGAAGAAAAAGATTACGGATTTGGAAAAAAACACGAATTTTATTGAACAAAAGCTACTGCATGAATATATATAGCCCGTTTCTTTAACTTGTACTAAGTAAATATTTATTCTTTTATATAGGATAGGCGAAGGCAGGTAAAATAAACGGTGATTTTTTAAGAGCTTTTTAAAAAAAAAAACTCATAAAATTTGCAAAATCTCAACGATTCTTTATTTGAAACGTTAGATTGGTCCATGACATTTACTTTTTGAAGATAATTTCATTTAAATGTGGACCGCGGCTGCGTCTTAGGTGGTCCATTCGGAAAGTCCAATTTTGGGTAACTTTTTCGAGCATTTCGGCCGGAATAGCCTGAATTTCTTCGGAAATGTTGTCTTCCAAAGCTGGAATAGTTGCTGGCTTATTTGTGTAGACTTTAGACTTGACGTAGCCCCACAAAAAATAGTCTAAAGGCGTCATATCGCATGATCTTGGTGGCCAACTTACCGGTCCATTCCTTGAGATGAATTGTTCTACGAAGTTTTCTCTCAAAATGGCCATAGAATCTCGAGCTGTGTGGCATGTAGCGCCATCTTGTTGTAACCACATGTCAACCAAGTTCAGTTCTTCCATTTTTGGCAACAAAAAGTTTGTTAGCATTGAACGATAGCGATCGCCATTCACCGTAACGTTGCGTCCAACAGCATCTTTGAAAAAATACGGTCCAATGATTCCACCAGCGTACAAACCACACCAAACAGTACATTTTTCGGGATGCATGGGCAGTTCTTGAACGGCTTCTGGTTGCTCTTCACTCCAAATGCGGCAATTTTGCTTATTTACGTAGCCATTCAACCAGAAATGAGCATCATCGCTGAACAAAATTTGTCGATAAAAAAGCGGATTTTCTGCCAACTTTATTAGGGCCCATCCACTGAAAATTCGACGTTGTGGCAGATCGTTCGGCTTCAGTTCTTGCACGAGCTGTATTTTATACAGTTTTACACCAAGATCTTTGCGTAAAATCTTCCATGTGGTCGAATAACACAAATCCAATTGCTGCGAACGGCGACGAATCGACATTTCACGGTCTTCAGCAACACTCTCAGAAACAGACGCAATATTCTCTTCTGTACGCACTGTACGCATTCGTGTGGTTGGTTTAATGTCCAATAAAGTAAACTGAGTGCGAAACTTGGTCACAATCGCATTAATTGTTTGCTCACTTTGTCGATTATGTAGACCATAAATCGGACGTAAAGCGCGAAACACATTTCGAACCGAACACTGATTTTGGTAATAAAATTCAATGATTTGCAAGCTTTGGTCGTTAGTAAGTCTATTCACGATGAAATTTTAAAGCATACTGAGCATCTTTCTCTTTGACACCATGTCTGAAATCCCCCGTGATCTGTCAAATACTAATGCATGAAAATCCTAACCTCAAAAAAATCACCCTTTAGTTATAGAAATACATAAATAAGTACCAAATGCATCAACTGCATAAAAGACAGGAATAAAATCAAAATTTTGTCAAAATAATACGCTCTTTCGGGCTTATGCATAGTGAGATGGGAGAAGGTATAGTAAATAAAAGTAAAATACATAATTAAAAAAAAAAAAATTAATTTAAGATTCAAAAATTAACCTGAAAAAAAAAAGATTTTCGTAAAAAATTTAAATACCATTTTATAAATCAAAGAGCCCTTGATTTTTCAAAAAAAAATCGAAAATCGTTAGGGTGGTTATTGTTGTTGAGGCAAAATAAGAGCTTTTTCAAAAAATTATTAAATTGGTTCATAAGTTGGCGAGAAAATTAAACAACAAAAAACGGAGCAATACAAAAATAAGTTGTTCTTAATAAAACAAGCCATGTTAAAAAATAAAATTTTAGGGAAAATTAAAAAAAATCTATTGGTTTGTCTTTGAAAAAATTCGAATTTACCAAGAAAAATGTATAGGGGCACTGATAGTTTTGATCTTAAAAAAAATGAAATGCAAGGATGACCTTATAGGTTAAAAGTGTACAATCACGTCTTATGGAGAACTATAACATGATAATCAATTACCATTATTTCTTACCATGAATCATGAATCATTGGACTTAATGATGTGTCTTGATCACTTACTACGTCCATAAATCATATTTAAACATAAAATTAAAAAAATTTAAAACACATTTACAATATTTTTTCATGATATTTATTTTTAGCTTCAAAAAAGAAGTATTGTAATGAGTCCGATTTGTCGAATTGAAAATGTCCACATTTCTCGACGTTTCAAGGTCCCTAGAGTCGACATAAGAGATTTTTGGGGAGATGTCTGTGCGTGTGTGTGTACTGTGTACTGTTCCTACGTCCGCACGTTCGCAAAGGTTTTTTCGTCATCCATAGCTTAAGAACCAATAGAGATATTTACTTTAAATAAATTTTGTTATGCAGATAATAATGCAGAAAGATGCAGAAAGGACTCTCAAAAAGTGGGTGGTTTCTTACCATAGCATACTAGTATCTTATTTAATTGTTTTTTCATAAATCAAAAAACTGAACAAAAATAATTTGTCTCCACGAAAATCTTACGGACAAGAAAAAATTTTATATCCAAAACAATTTTATGTAACAAAAATTATGTTTTTGACATCATGTTAAATTTTCAGTAAAATAAAAATTTAAGTTTTTTTTACAAAAAATTAATTCGAACAATAACACAGTACTCAAATAATCTTTTAAACAATTTAAGATTACGGCTTCCAACTTATTGAATCTTATATAAAATATTGTTTTCAACATCAGGTTAAATTTTCAAAAAACCGAATTGACAGTTTTTTCACAAAAATAAATATCAACAAAAAAATACATTATTAAATGTTGGTAAAAATTGATTTTCAACTCAAATATCTTTTTAAAAATTTACGATTATGGCTTCCAATTAATTTTATCTTATCGAATTGTCGCCAGCATCGATTTTTTTGTAATAATTTTGATCCCATATTGGGCGGTATCTCAGCAGTAACTTGACGAATGTTAGTTTTTAAGTGCTCAAAACATGGTTTGCATAAACACGGTCTTTCGCGTAGCCCTGCAAAAAAGCGGTGTCAAATCAATTGATCTTTGTGGTAAGTTGATATCGCCTCGACTGATAGAAAATGTCTCTTACTATAAATCCATATTCGCTTGAGTTGTGTTCCAAGTGTAACCGTTTTGTTGAATCCATATATTCTCCAAGTTGTATTCTATATCAAAAAAAAAAGTAATTAGTTATAATTTTATGACCATAATGCTCCGTTTTGTTAATTAAGATACTACTATACGAGTACCCACAGTGCTTAATCGAAAAATCGCCGTCCACCGCCTTTTGTTCAAGGACCCATTCGATGTATCCCCTACGTCATGGTAAGTTGGCTTCAGTTGTTGTGTGAGCTGGACTTTATATGGGTTTAAGTGTAAGTCCAAATGTAAAATGCCGTGCGACAGTCCTAACTCCTGAGAACGAAAAGAAATCTACACAGTATGGGCTTCGGCAACATTTTCACTTATACAACCGATATTTTCAGTGGTACGAGCGAAACGATGATACACAGGCCTTACAATATCTGTAACCAATCCAATCTCTTCAAATGTTTTCACAGTTTTGCCAATTGTAATATGTAAACCATAACCTACCATTTTTGTAGTAAATTTTCACAATTAGTATGCATTGAACGATAGTTAAGCAACCTGAAAAAAATAGTTTGTTTAACAATTTATTTTGACAGATGTCGAATTAAATTCCTATACTTTTGAAACCGCAAAATGGATAACCTGTTATAGGTACGTAGAACGCTTTTCATATTTTTTATGTTGAATAACATTTTGACGCTGAAAACACAGTAAAAAAAAGTGAATCATGGAAAGTTTTTTTTTCTCAAAATTTTACCAGGCGTCAAAAACGTTATTTTACAAAATTGAATACAATTCGAGATGAAATCATTTCTTATTCGTAAAATTTTCGAGGCGACAGATTTTTTTTGATTTATGAGAGACTTTTTTTTCATCTTCTTGCATTATTATCTGTATAACAAATTTATTTTAAGTCGATATCTTTTCTGGTTTTTTAGTAATGGACAGCGAAAGAAACATCGCGAGCGTACGTACACACTCATGCACATCTTTCTAAAAACCTTTTGTGTCGACTTTAGGGACCTCGAAACGTTTAGAAATGTAAAATTTTTCAATTCAAATTTTTTTTTTCTTGTAGAAATTTTGTATCCAAAAAAACTTATCAATCGTAATAAAACTTTCACGTAATTTTAAAAAATATTCTGAATTGCATATGGTCGTTTTTTTACACGCGCCTTCTTATGCAACACAAATCCATCCCTGTCTCTTTTGTCTGTATTCACTTATATCACAACAACTTTTTTTTATTGTTTTAAGTAAACTTGCTCCTGTTTCTTTACCAATGAAGTCTCATAACGGTCTTTTGACAACAAAATTTATTTAGATTAAACTTTAGGTACAGTTTTTCTTCTGCTCCTTTTTTTTTCTTTTAATAAACAATATTTTAAGAAGCTCTATGCACAACATAATACTATAGCGAACTTTAGGATGGTAGTAGTTGGTAGTAGTGGTGGTGTTAATAGAGCCCCAAGGAAATGATTTACTATTTTAATCTTTGCAGGCATTTTTAGGGTGGTGCATAAAAAAGTTTTGTGTTTTGTTTTTATTTATACAAACTCTCAGTTTCTTATCTATGGGGTTAAGAGATTAAGTTGTTGCACTAAAATTTTTGGCACCATCCAATGATTAATGTTTCAACGGGATTATACTTTCTTGTAGTTTATTTGGCGCGAAAAAGAAAGTTTATATTTTATTATTTGTTTGTATTTTTTTGTATAAACATTAAATTAATGTGGGTAGTGAAATAATCAGTTTAAAAGTTATTCAGATTGTGAAAGAAAAGTTATGTACAAGTCTTATAGTAGATGTTTCATTTTTTGTATAGGCAACTATACTCCAGAAAATTCTTTTAGATTAAAAGTTGACTCTAGAAAATTTTGAGTTTGCTCTGTGAACACTGTCCATCAAAAGCTTATCCTACATCAATAAAATTAAAAAACAAAAGGTTTTAATTGTTAAAATAAATAATGCTTTTGTTTGTTGAAATTCCCAACAATTCCTAAGATACTGACGAGATCATGAAGATCAATAAGAACCTGGCTCAAAAACAATACAGTCATTGATTTTTCAAGGTGTCTTTCCAGTTGCGACTTTGTACAATAGTGTCAATGAGTCCTTGATCCGTTGTTCTATGTACATAGTTTCACCTTGGATAAAATATTGCTTCAGAAATATTGTAAGATGTTTCGTAGGCGCTTATTAAGTAAGGTCTGCAGTTTCGTGGTAATAATTGCTGGTGTTTTCTAGGTGTTGCAACCGTACAACAGTTTTGATTCGACGTTTTGAGCGGAGCAGTCGTAGCTTTGTCTTTAAGAGAGTTGTTCATCCAACCATTGGCCAACATCCATTGGCCGATCCAGGTAGCAACATCCTCTTCGGTTCCGCCTTCAGTAGAAATCACACTTCTAAGATATTGAACACTCTCTACTTTTTTTACTGGTTGTTGAGCAATGTTTGATAAAAGGATAAGTTGGAGATTTCTAGGCTTAACATAGCAGTTTCTTGCGTGTTGATTTTCAGCCCAACAATTTCCGGTTCTCTCTATGAAACAGCAAGCATACATCGTCTGTGTAATTTAGATGTTTAAGTTATGTTGTCAGAAACCATGTTATTCCTCCGTTTCCTATCAAGGCCACCTGCAACACATGGCTGATCACCAATAAGAAAAGAATTGGTGAAAATATGCACCTCTGTCTGATTTTACTTCGAAGTTTAAACTCTTCTGACAACCTACCACAGTGTTTTGGACATTTAGACATCTCGTAAGTCGTCTTGATAATAAAATAAATAAATAAATTAGGTGGCGCAACAGTCCATAAAGAACCAGAGCCTAGTGACTTACAACTCTTAACCATTTCTGTGTGTGAGTAATGTTTACAGAGATGAAAAAGATGCAGAATCCGAACGGCTAATTTGAGAAAGCTCTTTTTCATGACAAGAAAAATTAGTAAAAATTAGGTGGCACAGGCAGGGATTGAAACCAAGACGCTTTGCATGACAGTCCAACGCACTAACCATCGCACTACAGGTATAAGCATCTTGATAATACAGATGAGTTTATCAAGGATACATCTCCTCGGCAAAGCAGATAAAATCTCTGTTAACGCTGTCAAAACCACTTCTTAAAATAGATGAACAGTAGGAGAAAAGGTGATCGATATTCAACAAAGCTCCTTCTATGAGCGATTGCAACACTTCTCTAAAAACTTTGCGCTGCTTGAAACAAATCTGAGGGAATGAGGGTAATGGTGGGTATTTGGGAATTCGTTGCGTCTCGGGCAGCTCAGAAGATGTCATTTGCACGTTGTTTTCAATTACATGTTGATCACGGTCAAGACCCATTTTAGCACCTCTTCAATTTCTGATACTCAAGAGTCTGCTTCTGAAGAGTCAGCTTATCTTGAGATGATCAAATTGGTTGTAAGAAGATTGTCTATTCGTCTTTTCATGAGACCGTTAGCGTTACGGAAATCCACAAATCTCTTACCTTTGTCATTGCAACTGCCAACCCCAGGTTTCCCAATGACGTGCCTGAGCCCCTCGTTGTTAAAGCAAATCCCCAGTCACCATTATGATTTTCAGCGCGGTTTGTTCTTATAGGCCACACATATCTGACTGTAAAAGTATTCTTAATCTTCGGTTGGGGCGAGAACCGTTAGGGTGTAAGACTGTATGATGGTGACTTTACTCCAAAATCTCCATTTTAAAGCTTAACTCTATCTTGCCGAGCGCTTCAGGTATCTTTCCGGAATAGAGAATTACAGTGTAATGCGTTGGAGACCTACCCGATGTCAACCCTCGTTCCTCATTTTGCCCTAAGTTATTCATCTTATTCTGCATTAACTTTCACCCTTATTAAAAAAGAATTTGTGGACCTTCGATTTCTGCATCCAAGAGCGTACTCAAATTCCAGCAACTAATCTTTGTTTGGGTAAATTAGCCAAAACTCGTCCTAATCTGAGGCGTAGTTTCGGTTTCGTTAGCTGATAAAATTCAGTTACGAAGAATGCTAACCTCCATAACATATCTCAGAAAGAGCTGAAGCTCCCCACTTACAATTTTTGAATAGTTATGTATAAAGGGATACATAAATAATTACCAGCGGAAACCTTGCGGAGGTAATGTAAGCACTTTGTCGTGTCCAAAAGTAAAGCTGCTGGCCTACGTCAAGTTATACTTCATGAAGAGTTTCCCGATCAGATACGACGTAGGTCTTGAAAAATTTAAATAAAATTTTACGGATCATAGAATTGTCACTGTCAATTTGTTCAATAAACTCAATTGTTTGATCAAAGTACACGAACGAGCAACATCTGCAAGTTATAAAAAAGTGACCAGAGCCTTAAGAGTGTGAAGTCAAGTATATACCTAAGTCTTATTGGAAATTCTTTGTATAGTAGGTATCTTCTTAAAGAGGTAATGAGATTGAAACAAGACTGATACGATACCTAAATCAAATTAAACAAAAATATGAGTTTATTCTGGAAAAACTACCAAAACTTAGAACTTATATAATATTCCTAAATTTTCAAAGCTAGTCCATGCTGACTTGAAGCAGTACAAATCACTTAAGATTTTCAACCTTTCAGAACTAAAAAGTTGTGCAAGTTTCCAACTTTTAATATTTTTTTATCGTGAAAATAACAACAAGGTTTAATGAACACACAGAACCTACTCACAAGGTTTTATGTTTAAAAAACTAAGTTGGCCTCTATTAAGGTCCCTCAGTAAAAAATAAAAAAAACTAAGAGACATGTTATGTTAGTATCTATTCATGAGATACGTTTGGAAGTCTATACTTACGAACATTAAAAGGTTCCAGAATGAGATGTTTACTTTTGCTTATCGGTTTCGTTTTTTGTAATTCCATGATTTATTTGTTTTAAAAGAATGTATCTAGAGGCATTATTATTATCTACCTTAACCAACCTAACTGTCGTTGTATCTTGTATAGTTTATCCTACTTCTCTCCTCACGTCGCGTCGACCTCGTTCTCATCCTCATCTTCATTTTCGAATGCTCATCGTTGTCGTCGTCGTCGTCATCATTATAAGAAAAATATTCCAAGCAGTGATGTTCATGTAATTTTCATTGTAGTTCTTGTTGTAAAACAACATTCTCTTATATGACGATATGACGAGGGACCTCCAAGGATAACGAACAGCACAACCAAAGTAAAATAAAGTATAGGTACGTGGTAGTAGTTGTTATACCAATATGTATATGAAGGGTAGGTAATATATATAGATATGATATAAAACCAACAACCGAACACGCGCTAGCTAGCTGTGGGAAAAACACAGCCTTTTTTGGCTGCATGCCATGTTCAGCCTACGGCCAATGGAATTTCTTTATCAAAACTCATACGAAAATTCGAACAACAAGGATGTTGTATTTTGCGGTAAAACTGCGTTCTCTTCCTGGATTCGTTTGTGTGTGCGAAGTGGAGTGTGTGTGTGAATTTCTTCAACAAATTCACATTACCTACCTACAGCTACGGTCAAAATAATAGGAACATTTCTTACTTTTAAGTTTAACAAGTCATACAAAATTCTTATAATATATTTATGTTTGGGATGTTTAATCTTATTATCTGTTATCTTTAAATATGTCACAATACGTGCAGTGAAAAATATCCTGAAGTTATTTTACAACTACATAATAAAGACATAATCATAACATAAGGTCAAGAAAGTAGACCAAAATTCTGCAAGAATATAAATAATAAGAAAAATCTATAGAAATCACAGGTTATCGGTTTAAAAATTTTTAACCGATAACTTTTAGATACCAACGTGAAAAAATCGATCTACAGTTTTTATACCGAAATCTAACGTCTAATTTTAAAAAGCAATTTTCATAAAAACTATCGCTCAAAACAATCAAATATTTTAAGTGATATTATCTTTGGAATGTATAATAAAATGTTATTATTGATTTTCTTGAGTTTGTACAAAGAAGTTTTCCTGAATTTATTCTTTATGAAACATTGGTTGAGAAAGATAATAATTATGAGTATATAGAAGTTGTTAAATAACTTTCTATTGAAAAGTGTTTCTGCTGTCAAAAATAATAGAAATGGAAAAGCGAAAGTCGGCTGTTTGTTTGGTTTTAAGAAAAAAATTATGAATGCAGTTTTGAGTAGTTGAATCAATAATTCTTAAACTGAAATTGAGGGGAATGATCAATTTTACAGTCCCAGTTTAAATGATCGGTACACAGTGTTCAACTGACTACAGAAAACTAAAGATTCTCTTAACTGCTTTAGAAAACAAAATTTAATAATAATTGGTGATGTGAATGGAAGAATTGGTTTTGATTAATGTTGTACTGAACAACTATCGAAAGTTTCATACAAATTATTGTGCCAAAGAAAGTCTAAGGACAGCGTTTTGGATTGAAATGGAAAAAGTTCTTGGAGTTTTTTAAAACAAAAAATTTCAAAATTATGATGTTCAAATGGACGACCCACCTCTGTCTATCAACTTCTACTCTCACCTCCCCGTGGTGAACATCGGATGCTCAGTACCTCAACTGGAGATTGGGTTTCGACCCCAGTGGAAAGATGTTGGGGCAGCAAACGAGAAAGGGGGGAGAGGTGTTTCCACTAATGCACCTCTCCTTATCCAGACGACAGCGGATGAATTCCCGAAATGGAATCAACGGTTGCGTCTACAGTTCCAGTAAGGTTGAACTACTTAGTAAACACTAAATTTTTATTCGGAGCCCATGCCTATAAGGAGCGGTTTTATACGGCTCCCCATCCTTGGAGTTATACTAAGGATCTGGCCCTAGATGTTTGGGCCGTGCCGGGTGACTTCCTGGCCACGTAAAAGCCTCATAGTTGCGAATTACCAACAAGCCTTGGATACGGATGGATTGACTGTTGACAACCAACGAAAATGAATTAAAGACAACAAACATCGGATATGCACGTGGAATGTTAGGCCCCTTAACAGACTACGTGCAGCCGAAGAATTAACGAAGGCCCTTGACTGATAGGCATCAACACCATCCAGGAAATACATTGGATGGGCCCACCATCTTTTCATTGATTTCAAGGCCGCATTTAATAGCATCTAAAGGGATGAGCTGTATAGAGCCAAACTCGGCCATTTGTGCAGGATGGCCATGGAGGATTCAGGCTGCTCCATAAAGGTTGAAAACAATTTAACAGCACCTTAGGATGTCAAAAAAGGTTTAAGACAAGATGATGCGCTGTCATTTGATTTTTTTAACATCGTGCTTGAAAGAATAGTGCAGAGCTCAAACGTCAACACTAGAGGCACTATCTTTCAAAAGTCTAACCAATAACTAGCATATGCTGATGACATTGACATAATCGGAAGAACTCAATGTGTATGGGGCTTTTGTGAGTATTGAAGCAGAGGCGGCAAAAATGGGTTTAGCAGTTAATGAGCCCAAAACAATGTACATTCTGTCGTCAAGAAAGGACATACAACACCGACCTCTTGATCAAAACGTCACCATAACTTTTATTTAACTTTTAACTAACCGCTGTTAGATGGAGAAGTTTGTTTGGTGAAGTTTGTTTGGTGAGGCCCTAGTTCACACAGGACTGTAGCGTCACCTTAAGTAAGTTAGTAATCCCACAATTATAAATTTAAAGCTAGAGGAAAGTTGCTTAATTTGAACTTTAAACCGCTAGGGGAAGATCTTTCTTTATTTTGCACTTTATGCAATCTTAAAGCTCGGGAGGACGTATTCCATATAATTGCAGTATGCCCTATCCTTATGAAGAACAGAAAGGTCTTCTTTGACTGCACGAGAATGACCTTGGATTGAACAATAAATGTTTCAATCGGAAAAGAAGGACGGACGATTCTGACCGCTTTTTGGAATAAATCCACTTAATACAGAGCCAAAATAACAGCTGAAGAATTGTTCTCACTAAACCTACTGTTATATTTAAAGTATTTCCTAGAGAAACAATTGAAAATAGTTTACATCTAGTTTAACTATTTTTATCAGCTGAATGTACTATGCTTCGGATTTAAGCCTAAAAAATCACCATGTTCAATCAAGCCGAGTTTGCAATAAAAGTTTAGCTGCATATTATCAGCATCGTACATGTGCAAATAAGCTTCTCTAATACTTTGAGGTTGATCATTTATAAATATTGTAAAAAGCAGTGGACCCAATTTAAATGGCGTTTTGGGAATGGAATTATTTTTCAATACCGAAAAAAAAACATTACGTCAAAATGACCGAGTGAAAAATATATGTTAAGACGGGTACAATATGTAGGAAAATAATTTTGACAAGTAGTGGATGGATATCATCTGAACTAGCCGATTTCTTACTTCAGATACCTTTTACAACATCGTTTGTTTTACTTCTTGAAAACTGAAAAAAAAATAATATTAATGCCTACTTATTGGATCGATATTAGGTGCTATGAAATTGGTACAAGTTTGTTGTGACTTTTAGATTTTGTTGTTACGATCATCCAAATCAATATAATCTAATTCTTACTTTTTATTACGTCTGATCCGCATGTTAAGCAAATGTTTCCATAAATCTGACAATATCAGATCACTATCAAACCTTTTGGAGTAATTTAATTTTTTTAACTTGTTGTATTTTGGTATAAACTAAAAATAATATTAAGGTAAGTTGAACCTTTTCCATCTATATTGTTCCGAATCACGTTGATTTTGGAATTAATTGATTTCGAAAGTAAATCAAGAATTGTACGTAGACGTATCTTTCAACTCTTGGATTGAGTAGTACATGAATATTGAATAAGTCACTTACTTTTTTTTGCAAACATTCTACTTGCTTATCAGGATTTACCATAACTAAACTTCCTGGCAGTTCACTTGGAATATATGTTATGTTTCAAAAACACTATGTTTTTATGTTTTTGAAGTCTCTATAAGTTAAAATAAAAGATGATAAAATAAAAGAAAAGTTAGTACGGTCACTTACGAAATATTGTTCTAATAAAGTAGTTTTGGTATTTAAAAAATGGGGAGTTGGCCTTGAAACATTTATAAGACACAGATTAAGCGAGAGCATTTTTTGAACAGAAGATTTAGAATCTTCAGAAACAAGAAGATTTCAGTGGAAATCTTACTATTGATAATATCCGTGAAAGAACAAGTAATGTCTTCGAGAATAGTATAAATATTATTTAAAATACTTCCTCCAAAGTATTTTTGCTTTAATTCATTATTTATAAAAAGCAATGATACTCAATATTCAACAACTTTGACGAATAGTTTTTTGATGTATATAGCGACTCAAGTATATTGCAATGTTAACGAAATTCTGATTTCAAAAAAAAACATATTTTATGTTTTTGAGTGTGGCAATTTCAACAGTTTTTTTTTTTTTTTTTTTTTTTTTTTTTTCATTTTTATGTTATTCAATCTTAAACCTATCTTAAAGCTGACAAAAATTCATAAAACTAGCCTAATTATCCATAACTTACAACTAACTTAATGGTCCCATACGGACACTCTAAGCTAAACTATAACACTTAAAACTAATGCCTTTCGGCCCTAAGATCTATTTTACTTCATTTTAATTTTATTTATTTTGTATTTATTAGAAAATTATGAGAAAAAACTAATATCAAGGTCCTTTTTTATTTTTACTTAAAAAACTACTTAAAATTAGGTCCTTAAATAAAACTTAAAGCTAACTTAAACTACCTATTCTACCTATAAACTACTTAAAACTAGAACAACCACAGCAGCAAATCTAACGTGTTTTGTTTTTATATTTTACTGTCTTTTTTGTATGTTTTTTTTTTTTTTCTTTGATTTTTTTTTTTTTTTTTCTTTGATTTTTTTTGTTTTTAATTTATTTTTTCTTTGTTTTTTTTTTCTTTTTATTTTTTAATTTTTTTTGTATTTTTTTTTTTTTTTTTTTTTTTTTTTTTTTGTGCCACCATGCCTATTCTACTTAAAACTAAACCCTAAAACTATAAAACAAGTATGTAAGCCGGCCAAGGCTTAAACCCCATCCCGACCTACCCATTATCAAGTGCCGATTGAAGCCACCAAAACTGGTTCTCCTGCTTCACCCTATCAGTTCGGTCCCGTTCGGACACAGCCCTACTGAACCGAAGGAGCTCCGCTCCGCCTTGTGCCATGACGTCCCGACTGTACGGGAGTCGCCTATCCACGGTTCTTCGTCTGACGTGGTAGATTAACGGAACTGCCAATCTATCCTGTATCAGACCGCATCTATCTAAAAAGAGGAATGCCTCTGGGGGAATAAAGCCGCTCAAGCGTGCACTCTCAAAATACTCGTCGTTCGGATAGAACGCCCCGAAAATTAAATTGTTGGTCGAAGACATAGCTCTTGCAATGTGACCTCGAACGAGTTTTATCACGAAATTGTCAATTCTGTTGATTCGAGCCCCGTTGTACAGGACCTCGTTGGAATAATAATGCACATAAGAAGATTCGGCTGTTCGATATAAGCCGGTACAGCGTCGTAAACACTGCCGCTCGAACACCCGAAACTTCTCCATCTGGGAAGGGGCAACGTTGAACCACACAGGACAACCATACACGATCATTGGCCGTATGAGGGCCATGTAGCAAATAACCTTCACTCTGGGGTCAAGCCGACTGCTAAAAAACAGCCGTTTCGTCAGAGCGAAGGCTCCTCTGGCCCTGGTCAGAGCAGCATTTATATGTCTGTCGAAATATAAATACTGATCTAACCAGATACCCAGGTACTTCACTACACTTTTGCTCACCAATGGCTGCCCGTGAAGATCAACGATGACCATCTTGCGCCAATTCTTACACGTATCCCTCGTGGCCCTAGCCAAAGGAGTCCGGAACAGAATTGTCTCTGACTTCTGGACATTTATTTTCAGTTTCCAGTCGTCGCAATATCGCTGAATCTTGTCGAAATCACGCTGCAAGAGAATTCTAATAACCTCAACCTTTCGGGCCGTTCTGTACGCAATTAGATCGTCGGCGTACGCAATTGCCTTTGTAAGACTACCTATCAGATCGCTGGTGTAAATGCTGAAGAGAATCGGCGAATTCACCGCTCCCTGTTGAAGACCATTTTTAATTGAGAATGTTGTGGTAGAAGTTACATTGCCACTTTTGACAACAAACTTTCTACCGTTAAGCATATCATAAAGTATATACAACAATGGCTTGCTAATGCCAAACCTGCTCAATTTTAGGTAAAGACCCTCTAACCATACGGTGTCAAAGGCCTTTTCCAAATCAACCAGGACAGCACCTGTGCATTGTTGTTTTGATTTATTCCATTGGATATCAGAAACGAGTTTAGACGCAGCATGAATTGTGTCATGACCCGCCTTGAACCCGAACTGTTTATCCGGAATAATTTTGTTGTCCGCAGCCCACTTAGTCAGAGCCCTATTAATGATCTTTTCGAAAACTTTGCTGATGCTCGGAAGAAGACTTATCGACCGAAGATTTGACGGGTTGGAGTTGTCCTTTCCCTTTTTCGGGAGAGGATGAACCACAGCGGTCTTCCAATGCACTGGATAATATGCATTATTCAGTGCATTGTTGAAGAGTGTGGTGTAAATGTCAATTGCTTCCGTCGGTAAATGTCTTAGTACAACGTTGGATATACCATCGACACCTGCTGACTTTTTGTTTTTTATTGAATTGAAGATGAGCTGAAGCTCAACCTTCGTCACTAACAAGGGACTTGGTCCCGTTTGCTCGGCGATTATGGCATTTGCCAAGGAATCGTCATTGAACCGCATGAAACCGCGGTTCTCAGATCGCCAATGTGTGATATCATTACGGAGGTAAAAGTGATTAAGTAGGGCTCTGTTTTCCAGGTCGTGGTTGGGGCGAATGCTAACATTCACCTTGTACACTTGCTGGAAAGCAGCTCCCACCGCCTCCACTTTTTCCTTCGGATCTTCAATTATATAATAGTCATCGTCAAGGATGGCTTCTTCTGGATCTATTTGCGCTGTCATGAGTACGTCTCTGTTTTCTTCGGTTCTTTGGAGTTTCAGACTCGGAAGGTCATTGTCGTTCTTTTTTCTGAATATCTTGTTGATTTTAGGGAACATACTAGGGTCGCTCGAATTAACTGACCGGATCTTGCGGTCCCAGTACTTGTTAATTGATAACCTGTAGTTCTCCTTAATCAACAGATTGACATTTTTTATTGACGACTTCAGTGTCCTAACCTCCAAGTCGTGTGGGTCTGTAAGTCGTCTGTACAAGTTTTTGAGTCTTGTCAGTAAGCCACTCTTGTGCTTTCGCAGTGCGTCGATTGTCGCGTTTCTGTAAGCGTCCATTTGGTCCCGTTCTCTGTACTTTGGGATTGTCCGTTCCATTGTTCGTTTTATTGTTTCGTCCATCTGTTGTAAATGTTGGTCGATTTCTGTATTTGTCAGGTTTCTGTTGTTTGGTGGGGCTATGTCACTCGAACGAAGTTCTCTCGCTAAGGCGTTGGTGAAACGAGGCCAACGCATCTTACTGTAATTGTAAGAGTGCGTTGCAACGTATTCCTCCAACTCCACGCGTTCGTTCGGAATCTGCATTATAGCAGCCAGTCCGCAGTGATCACTGTCGTACTCGACTGACTGTAAGCAGTTTCGCGGGTGATTACCCACTTTGTCTGTAACTGTCAGTCTGGTGTCGTACAGCAAAAGGTCCAGAAAGGAGCCGCTTCTTGGATACGATGGCCTTTCAGTAGCCAGCAGGTCGACGCCATATTCAACGCTGTAAAGATTCATCAAATTGAAAAGATGATTACCTCTGGGATTACTATGTTGATTTCCCCAATCTTCTTGTTTTGCGTTCAAATCACCGGCCAAGATGAAATAGTTTTCTTCCAAGCTCAGTTTAAGTTCCCTAAAAAGAATTTCGAGTTCTGATGCAAAGTAAGTGACCTGCGGAGCTCCAGCCGCATAAGCCGCAATCATATACATCCGCTTCCCTTGAGAGAGAGAGATGCATACAACGCAAACTTCTAGCGTCTTGAGCTTTCGCAATTCATTGTTGTATATGACTTTATAATTAATGCCTTTTCGTATAAAGAGAGCGACACCACCCCCTTGAGTGGAGTCGGGCCGGTCTCTTCTTACGATATTGTAATTTTTATGAGTCAATTTGTGTTTGTGGTTTAGCTTAGTTTCGCTAGCCATAAACACATCGGGACTGTAGTCTTTCAACAATTGGAACATATTGGCTCTTCGTTCAATCCTAATCAGTGAATTTACATTCACAGCTAGGACTTTTAGGCGCGTCTCCGGCAGCGCGCCCATTATGGTCTAAATTGCGCCAGGCCAGGCAACAAAGAGTAGAGATGATCTACCCTTTTGCCTTGCTCCTTTATCTGACTTTGCAGTCCCGTTAGTTGACCTTGAATGCTCAACAACAAGGCTACAATGTCAGGCTGCACCTCTGGTGCCTTAGGCACAGGGGCCTTGGGGGCAACCGTTGGTGGAGCTTGTCTCGTATTCCCATTCCCTGACACCATTTGGGCGTAAGAGAATTTGGGATCCACGAATTTTTGTGTTGGAGCCTGTCGACTTTTTTCGGCTTTTTGACTGGCCTGCTTGTGTTTCATTTGTTGGACCTTAGGGCAACCCCTATAGTTAGCGGGGTGCCCTTGGTTTCCACAAAGGACACACTTGAGCAGGGTCAAATCCTCAACCCGCTCATTCCCCAGCTTGCACTCTCCTTCTTTGTGGGTTTCTCCGCACCTCACACAACGCAACTGCATATTGCAGTTGGCATTGGCATGGCCAAACCTCTGGCACTTCGTACATTGTAGAATGTCGTCGTGCCTTTTTAATGTCTCCCATCGTACAGCTTGCTTGTCGAGAGATACGATTCTCTCGACACTATTCAAACTGCTTTGGGGCGATAATGTTACGAGGAACATTGGCAGCCTATAACCCCCTCGTCTTGACTTCACCGTAGTGAAAGGCTTGACCCCGATAAAATCGAGATCGTCACTGGCTTTTTGGCGGAGCTCAGCTAAGAGCTCCTCCGGTTCCGTGCAGGAACTTATGCCCTTCAGAAGGACCGTCTTGAATTTTTCGCTCTTAGGCGTATAGCTGAAGAACTCAGCTGTGGCCTCTTTTAGCAACTCTTTAACTAACTTGTATTCGGCCAGTGAGAAGCACTGGACCGAATAATTCTTTTCTTTTTCGTTTAGAATTTTAATGAGAAATTTGCCCTTAGTGGCCGACTTACATACCTGTTTAATGTCCTGTATGTCAACCTTATGGGTCCTTATTGGTGGTATTTTTTCTTTGTTAGGCTGTGGTTGTTTCTGGTGTTGCTGCTGCTGTTGCTGCTGCTGTTGCTGCTTCTGCGGCTTTTGTTGCTGTTTCTGCTGCTGCTGCCTTGCTTGTAGCTCTTGTTGTTGCTGCTGTATGGCCTTACTCGAGGTAGATGGGCCCTTCTTCATTGAGCCTGTCACTGCTGGTAAAGCCTTCATTTTTTGCTCCGCTCCAGTGATTTTGGTAGCGGGCTTTGGTGTTGTTGCTGCTGTGGTTGTTGTTTTTGTTGCCTTTCATCAGGCTTTTTTTGCTTCGCCTGTTGCTGCTGTTGTTGTTGTAGGAGCCGTTGTGCTTGTTTGGTTGTTGTTGCTGCTGTGGTTGTTGTTTTTGTTGCCTTTCATCAGGCTTTTTTTGCTTCGCCTGTTGCTGCTGTTGTTGTTGTAGGAGCCGTTGTGCTTGTTTGTCCTCCTTCTCAGCTGCCTCTTTTTGTCGGCGCGCTTCAATTTTGTTTCTTAGTGCACTGAGAAGGGGCTCCATCTCCTCCTTCAGCTTTTTTAGCTGATCCTCGTAGGCATCTATTTGCTGCTTTTTTGCCTGCAGCACTTGTGCCAGCTCCGCTTCATCGGCTTCGTTGTCGTTGGGGGCTTCAGGCACCTCCATCTCCCTTTCTTTAGGCTGCTCTGGCGGCGCTAGGCTTGAGAACCTATTTTTATTTTTAGGCGACCTATAGTGCCCCTCTCCACCTTCGTAGACGTAGTCGATGTCACCGTCTGACGAATCGCTTTGTGACGTCATCGCTGGTTGTTTTTTTTGCTGCACGCCTTGTCGCATCGCTCCGCGCTTAGCAGCATTGTTCCTTTCCACCAGGTTAGGCTTAAGTTTCCTCTTAACATTTGTTGTTGTCAATGGACTATCAGACTGATGGCCTGATGATGTTGCGGTGAATTTGTGTACCGCTGATGGCACCACATTGGCATCACCTGATGAATTGGCAGAGGTATCTTTCGATACCCCTGCTTTCCGCTCCTTCTCCATTTGCTTATTTTCCCAATCAATAAAATCTACGATTTCCCGATTGTGAAAAAAAGCTTCCAAATTTTTAGTGCACTCCGCACGGGATTCGAACCCACGACCCTTGGAGCTGTTTTCGGCCGCCAGCTCCACTAGGCTATCGACTTGTTAATTTTCCTTTTGGCAAACTGCCAACTTTATTTTTACTATTGTTTGCACTATTTAACTTGAAAATAACTTTAAATGAAACACTTCTATACTCGTTGGAGGTCAAATAACGACTGATTTCAACAGTTTTAGTACCCATGGCATGGTGGTTATTGCGTTGGACTGTCATGCTTAAGAACTTTGGTTTGATGTCCACTTGTGCCATCTAAAATTGTTTTCACGTGTACTGCCTCTTGCGAGGAATTGACAAATTCTCCCAGAGTAATTCTTGTCATGAAAAGTGCTTTCTCAAATTAGCCGGTCAGTTTCGGCTTAAGACTGTAGGTCTTAAACAATACTCGCACATAGAAATGGTTGAGAGTTGTAAGCCATTAGGCCCTAGTTCTCAACGGACTGTTGCTCTACCAAATTTTTTTATTGGATCAAAAGCTCAAAGAAACCCATTAAAGAGTGTCGATATTCCGTCTGGACATGTTACTGAATATCAATATAATAAAATAAATATTTCTCAACAAAACAACAATTTCAATCTATCAACAAATCAAAATAATTTAACATTTTTAACCTTGTTCCTATAATTTTGGCCAAGACTGTTATGATTTCATACATATCGCTGTTCTTGCTCCTGTTTCTACTACACTGCTACCGCTGTAGTATCGACGACCAACGACGACGACGAAACGAAGACGATGACAGAAACAAAGATAAGATAGATTCGGTTTTTAGAACGAATGACGACGAACGTACGACGACGACGGAACGTATAGTTTTGGGGAATCGATATTCCATGCTAAAGAACATACCTTATAATACCTTACCTACCCTTGTCTCAACTCCAGCAGTATCTTCAGCTTCAGCCTCAGCAACGGCCTCGGCCTCGATGGATTTCCACCTCTTTAGTCTTTATACCCAATTTTAGAAATCCTGTACAGTTATGCAATTCAGAAATTTTGTGTTTTGCTTTCCTGCCTCCCACACACACTGCGTTACCGATTGCCTTCAGTCATACTTCATCCTGAATCTGAATAAAATTTCCCATCACAGATATTGCAAGAAATAAAAATAAGGAAAAAGGAGCAAAAATATGGATAAATCACTGTCATGCCGTCAGAGGATAGAATCTTTGTTAAATGCTTTTCTCCGCTCGGCTCCGATATGCGATGTGTGTCATGTAGCGTGTGTGTGTCGTGCATGTGATGTGATGTTTTACTCTCATAAATGTGTGCGCATACCTTCAATGCTTCTAGACCAATTTAAAGTTACAGCATTGACAATGGAAGCAACATCACATAGTTTGTCGATGAGAAGAGGGTAAGAGCGAGAGTTTGATGCCTGAGCTAAAGCTGAAGCTGAAGCCGAGCCGGAAGGAAGAAAACTTCGAAGGTACGCTACGCTACGCAGAAATGTCGAGATGCCATCATGCGAATGTTAGAGACGGATATAAGTTACCTTTGCCTTACCTAAACCTGATGCAAGTATGTTCGGTTCGTTCAATGTTCATGATGGTTTCACATTTTTATTTTTTTCCATTTTCTTATTTCAAGATTCTTCTTTTAATTGAGGCTCTCAACAATGTCTTACGGTGGTAGTGATGTTGGGGGTTGTAAGAACGAACAAAAAAATACAACTTTTTAGAAGATAGCTTCTCTCTAGATACGTTTTATATATGTAGGTAACTACGTATGTTGTCAGACTAATGCTACTTCTGATGAGCTGTCTATGATGTTGGTATATCTGCGCTTGTAGCTTCGATTTTGTACAAATCCATGTCGTGTTATGTTAAAAGTTCAGTCTATCGTTAAGGATTAAGTCTAACCGATCGATTGCCTTGAAGATAAATGTATGTAAGTTACCTACGCGTATAACGTAGATATGTAGCTTTTTGTTAAAAGATGTGTTAATAATTTTCTTATCAATGGTTATGTCGAGTTGTTTTGCTTTAGGCTTTAACGTGTTCTGTTCATGCGATGGATGGATATACAAGATGAAGGTACATACACATATCAGGAGCAAGTTAGAGGTAATAAACGTTAATTCGCACAAAATGGGATCAAAATTTCAATCAAACATAATTTCACATGCCATCATAGAGAGTTTAGCCTTCAAGTTTAGTTATGGAATTTAAAGTGAATCTTTAATGAATGGGTTTTTTCTTCTTTACCTAAATTTTAAGCCTATAACCTTGGAAATGAGAATGAGATACTTTGAAAAACTGTATTTGAGATGTTGTCCACTCAGAAAAGATACAATCCTAAAGTAGTTTTCGAGATATTTTAAAAATTTAACCATTTAAGTAGCATTTTTGGTAGTTTTTAATTTTTTTTGTTGAAAAAACGCTATTTAGTGTCTGTTGACTTCATTATAGTTAAGTTCTTTTTTTATTTATTGAACATATAAAGAGATATTGAACACTTAACCTTTGAAATCTACAGAGTCTTTGGAAATACAGTTATTTCAACTAAATTTAAATGAATATAGTTTGTGGTGAGCAATGCCGTCTAAAGTTATGTTGTGCCTCTGGAACTGTATGAAGCCTCTTAGTTTATATAAACTAATAGCAATGTTAAAGAAAGTAGGGATTCAGAGTGATTGCCTTTGCAGACGATAACGTTGCCATAGCGGTACTTGAGAAGCATATGAACCCACTGAGAAACTAATAAAAAAATACTTTAAACAAGCTTACTAACTAAGCAGATCTAAGCGAACATAGATTTGATTTTATACAGATGGATGATATACCGGTGACGGGGTTGAAAAAGGCGTGTACTCCGACGCGCTGGAATAAATTTATGTTGCTTTCGTCTTTCCAATCATTTTACCGGGTTCAATTTCAGGCAGATCTCTCTTGGCTCAGACAAAACTTGATATAGGTTACTGTTATATGGATCTTATCAGATGGTCAAGCTGGCATGGAATCATTGGATTCTGTCTACTTAACCTCACTATTTAACTACCGATCATCTCTTGTTGAGAAGGGGGTGTAGTTTAAAATGCACCTTTTTTTTATAATTAGCAAACACTAAAAGGGTTTTTTTTACCTTTAATATGCCAAAGATACAGTGAGAGCATTAGAAAAAGAGGGAAGGGTTGGATAGGAGGTGTCGGTGTACATTGGTTTTAAATATCTGAACATTGCAATGACAGGGAAAGATAGAGCGTGGCAAGGCGTTCCACATTCGCGTAGTACGGATACAAAATTAACAGCTGAACTTCATAGCAGCCGCAGGTGGGCTCAAGAGTAAACTGATGGGCTTTCATAGAAGCGCGGGTATTACGGTTAAATTGTTTAAGGGAAGCAATGCAACTGGCTATTTTACTAGAGCATAGTGCGTTAAAATAATGGTAAAATAGAGTGAGGCTATAAGCCCTGCGTAGATATTCGAGTGATGTAAACGAGTTGATGATTTAAATGTCACCAATCATTTAAAAAAGCTCTTTTTTGAACACTATCAAAGAGGTTTAAATAAGTTACTGGAGCACCGGCCCAGAGTTGAGAGTTATATTCAAGTTTCAGATCAGACGGAGAGAAAAATTTCTCGCGACGTTTCAAAAAACCTAGACATCTTGCCGCATTTTTGGCAACATCGCGTATGTGATCGCTTCACAAAAGATGGATGCTGATGCACATTCCGAGGATGTCAAGATTTTCCGTTTCGTTGATGCCACTCATAGATAGTGGCAAAGAGGGTTTATCTCGCTTAAACGATGCAAGACAGCATTGCGTTTGCGAAGCATTAAATTCCACACGATTTTTTATTCCCTATTTTACAATGCTGTGTAGGTCGGAATTTATTTAGCTAATCACATTTTTCCGTTGCAGATCCACATTCGAAGAGGATTGTTGGAGTCTGGAAACGAATATGAAAAGCTAAGAGTGCTATCGTCAGCGAAAAAATGTATTGGATTAGAATTAGCAGACAGGAGATCATTTATAAAAATGAGGAAGAGGGTCGGAGACAAAACGGAGCGCTGGGGCACACCAGCGTATATTTAATGAGTTTCACACTTGCATCCGTCAAAAACAACTTGTATTGAACGGTTCGAAAGAAAATTTCTAATGCAACGAAGAAGAGATTTGTCGATACCGAAAGCATGCATTTTGGATAAGAGAGCAAGATGCCAGGCTTTATCAAATGCCGTTGAAATATCAAGTGCAATAATCTTACTTTCTCCAAAATGATGTAAAGATCTGTTCCACTGTTCGGTAAGATGAACCATGAGATCACCAGTGGACCTTTTGCTACGAAAGCCATACTGCCGGTCATTAAGAAGCTTCCGTTCTTGAAGATATTTCTTGAGCTGATAATTAATCAGCGTTTCCTTGACCTTAGAAAGAAGGAACATTAGCGCTATCGGTCGGTAATTTGTGGAAGAAGAAGATACGAGTTGAACAAATGCAGTTTTGCAACTACTCGGAACGAGCCCAGGAGAATAGGATAGATGAAAAAGCTTACGCAGTGGTTTTGCTAGCGTGGAAGAACACCTCTTCAGAATAATAGCGGGGATACCATCTGGCCAGCGGATTTATGAATGTTTAGATCTTTAAGAACTCTCGCCACAGTTCGAGTACGAAAAAAGATTGCTCCCATAGAATCATTTAAGCGTTCAAGAATTGGGGGAGTCATGACACTTTCTGGTAAGGTGGAATATTTGGCAAACTGCCTTGCAAATAAGTTGGCTTTATCAATAGAGTAAACTAATGGAGTGTCATTGACAACAAGCGTAGGAACCGAGGAACATTTATCCCTTAGAATATAGGCGTTGCAGGCCTTCCTGGCTTGCTTAAACTTTTTCCGGTTTTCCTCAGTTGGGTTGGCTTTAAAACACCTGAAGCTCACCTCTTTCTCCTTGATAACCTCTTTGCAGCTCGAATCGAACCATGTCTAGAAATCATATCTGCACCGGAGTCTACGTTGCTACGGAGGAAGCATAGCGACCAGTTAAAGATCCTGAAGAAATTATTAAGACCGTCTCAGTTGGCTTTCTCGTACTGCCAAACGGTTCTCTTTGGAGCTCTTTCTTTAACTGGATTTGTTTGACACGAGAAATAAGCAGATATGAGACTGTGGTCCGATGTGCCTAGAGGCGTCAATACACTGATTGTGTACTTATCAGGATCAGAAGTGGGAAACAAGTCAAGTCTATTTTCTGCTCGGCCGTTAACGTCTGATATACGAGTAGGTTAATTGACAAGCTGAGTAAGATTGTTAAACTCAGCAAACATCTCAGAACACATTTCTTGGGGCATTGTCTGGCCCAAATGGCGAAGCCACGAAGAATTTTGAACATTGAAATCGCCCGTAATAACGATTTTAGTGTGATGATACAGGGAGGCAATCCATTGTATGGAGTCATACAGAGCATACAATTCCTGAGAAGTTGAAACTCTGTCCAGGTTTGGGCTCCGATAAAGAAAACAATAGTGAATGGTACAATTACCGTATTGTGGTAAAAGTTGATATTAAACATCATTCCTAATATATATGGCGAGACCATGGTGTGAAAAGAATAATGGCACTAAGCAATACCCATGAATAAAAATTTCTGCAGGATCGGAATCTTTACCTACTTGGGTTCCACTTAATACCAAAACAGCTTATTTGGGTGCCTGGTCCTAGGTCCTAGAGACATTCTTGCAACTTAAAAAATGGAATAACCTTTCTTTTGATGGCCAACAAATCCAACATCGGTATATTTCTAACTACTTTTAAGCTTATCACCTCTAACTACTTTCAAACTTATCACAAAGACAAAGACTTTACCTTGGAGACTTTAATCTAAGAATTTCCGACATCTATTGTCTCAAACGTTTCATAGATAGATCTAACTGGTTCAACGAGTAACGATATCACAACGGACCAACCATTGGTCTTTATTTGTTGGTTTTCCTAGCAACAGCTACTTTAACCTAACCTAACCTTTTAACTTGCAGTTCTTCCTCTAAGTATATTTCTTTTAGAAACTTAAGTTTTGGAGATACCATCATAGTCAGTGAGTGAGGATTTTTTTGTTTCACTTAGCTGTGTCCCAATTGTTTATTTCTTTAGTGCATGAGTACTCCACATTTACTCAATATGTGATTAGGTGTTTCCTCATACGTATTACAAATTCTACACACAGTAGTATGAATGAGGTCATGGTTGTTAAAGTACCGCTTAAGTTCACAATGGCCGAGTGAGTAAGTCTTTTAATATTCTTAAGTTATTCCTACTTAATCTTATGTAGTCTTTATAACCAGACAAATTTTGAACTAATAGAGTAAGAAGCAAGTAATTTGAGTATCACTAGACTATCTGACTTAATGGCTTTGTGTTGATTACGATATTTTCTTTCGAAATTGCGTTTTTTAAATGCCATTTCATGCCATTTTTTTGTTATAGCAAATCTCATTATTTTCGTCCATAGGAGATAGGTGATAACTTCCATTGCTGCTGTGGGGAAAGTTTTCACTGCTCCATGAGAACCTTTGTACTTTCTCTCACTTTATTATGGTGTACATCAATCAGCATCCCAAAGATCTCTGTCAAATCATGACAGCTTTTGTGGCTTTCCTGACTGTTAATTGGTTTGTTTTTTCCAAAGATGTTTGCTATCCAGTGATATTCCTAAATACTATACCTCCTATTTTGGTTTAATTTGTTCACCCGCTATTCATAAATATTTCATGTCCCATAACATTCTTCTATTGCTAAATGAGGATTAATTGATAGTTCCATAGACATACACCATTTCTTTCCTAAAACCATGATAACAATATTATAAACAAAAACAACACATCCTCTAAACCACGAAAAGTTAGTTTTTCTAAAAACTTCTACTACTCTCCAGCAAGGGTGATAGAACCTCTCTCTGCAGACACCTTCTTCTTTTTGTGATCATTTTTCATATGTATGAACCAGCTACTGCTTCGGTCGTTCCTATACTTAACTTTTCACCTATCCATCTTTTTAAAGTAATGGGTACGATCTTTTTTATGAGCGCTTTATTATCATTCTCATACGAAGTGTTGTCAATGTCTCCTTCTGTGTCTAGAATTTGCAAGTTCATACAATGCATTTTCTTTTAATCTTTCCGCTTTGTATCCTTTTTGCATATATTCAGGCGTTTAATTGTTAACACTTCTGCACGAAAGAAGTTGTCAGTAATTTCTTATAAGTTTCTGCCTGAAGGACTTCAGATTTTTTCCATCATAAACTTGATATATACTTAAGGGTTACGCTAGTACAGAGTAAGCTAATTAAAAATGGCATACGGTTTCCCTTATCCTTTTGTAAAAGAGCTGGTAAAATACCCTGCACTTCAATAGTTTGTAGTTATGCGATGAAGAATAATTCGAGGTCCTAATTGGTTTTCTGTATCTAACGAAAAAATACTCTTCGAGTAGTATACGTGTTACACGAACTTCGAGCACGAGCAATTTTTAATCATCAGAAACATTAGACAAAAATCCTTGATTCAACACCAGTGAAAGATATTACTCACGAATTATGGAAAACTATCCTTGTATATCTCGAACTCTTCCAAAGACCGATCGACACTGTAGTATTTTTATGAGCTAGTGCTGAATTTTTTATATATGCCTGTAAATGCACTTTTTCCAAATAAAGGCTTATGCAATATCTTACCAGTTCAAGTCATAGCATGAGTATCGTAGTTCTTATTTCTTATATGTCAATTGACGATCTTGTAATACTCTAGGTCATTCCTGTGTGCAAGTGCTGTTGTCAGGGATGAAGGGGAGCTACAGTTGGAAGCCCAATTAATTAAAGATTCACAGGCAGGGATTGAACCCAAGACTTCTGGCGTGACAGCCAACCACGCCACGGGTTCTACAATGTTCTATAATAATCTTATTCAAGCCTTTAGTGAATTAAAATTCTTAACCACTAACAATTTTTGAGCTAACATTCTTGTTGTAAATTCTAAATTTAAAAAAGTAATCATTTAATTCACTTAACTGAAAAATCAGTGCAGCAATATTCATTTTAATTTGGTACACTTGGGCGTATACTTATTTTTTTTCTTTTCAATTCATTGAGTTAAATATCATAACGAATGACTTTTAATCTCATATTTGTTATATCTTCCTTCGATTTATATACAATACCCATTAGAGTAAATTTAAACGTACGTGTACTTTATGACACACATAAACGGAAACGGAAGTATACACCACTTTTGTTGGTTTAATAAAAATGGTGTGGGTCAATATACACATTTATATGGAGCAATGGTAACTTCATAAATCATTTACAGCACATTTAATATAATCTCATGGTCGTCTTCATCTTCATCGTCGTATTCGTAGTCATAGCCCTCGTTGTACCAACTAAAAGGTTTTTAGATTCTATCGTTGCACAAAGATACAGCGACAGACAGACATGGCAAAAAAGAAAAAAAAGAAATAATACGTAAACTTAAAAAAAAGATACTTTATTTCATTTGACAGAAAGCAAAACTTCGACACAAACGATGCTCTGATAGAGGGTCACACGGAACTCTCATTAGGATTCCATGATACAAAAGCTCCACAGGATTCAAAAGGAAGAAAGGAAAAACGAAGAAAAAAAAGGAATAAAAGAAAAACGAGTGAGTGGGCTGCATAGATGGAAGAAAAAGGATATGGTAGACAAGGTTTGGGTAGGGGGGTAAGGGGTGAAATTATTAGTTCAGTTACATTTCAAGAATTGTGCAGCGCACATATCATACTCGTACATATAGAAAAATCATTGCCTGGCTGGTGCATTTTCTAAAAGACGTTAAGGTGTCAAAAGGATTAAATACGCGCAAAATTAAATGAAACACAAAAACGCAGAGAAAACGCCTCACTTGCACTTTGTGTGTGCTTCTTGATGCGAAACAAAGGAATCTTCTATATGAGGTACAAGCAAAAAAGTAGGATAGGATAGAAGGGTGCTGCTTCTGCTCCTCCTGCTGCTGCACTATCGCAATCGCAACAAACACTATAGTGCACTTTTATTGTTAACTGAATTCCACATCTGCATCATTCATGAGGAGTGCCATACAAGACACAAGCAGGAGCAACCAGCAACCAGCAACTAGCAAGACCGCACAGCACACACTACCATTGTTTATGGATTCCTTTTCTGGTTTTGTGCTTCGGCTTTGGCTTCTACTTCTACTTGTGCTTCTTCTGCTTTTGCCATTATGCCACTGCCTTCGATTCAATTCACTGAAGGCGTTTGCTGCTCCACATGCATGGCTCCACGTTGCTGTCGGTTGTCCTTCGGATTCGAATTCGGATCCTTTTTGCCTTGATACCCCTTTCCTTTTCATTTCTTTTAGTTATGCATAGTTTCGCATACTATAGAAATGTTCGTTCATATATGGCAGGACTCTTGTATCAGCAGTATATTGCTGTGTTTTGTTCAACCCCATCGCACCACATCGCCACCACAAACTACATACCCCATGTCGTCGTCGTTTTCTTCGTCGTAGCAGTAGTAGTAGTCGTCGTCGTCGTCGCCACCGCTGCTGCTGCCACATAATCAGCTTTTACGAAACACTTAACTCGAAAAGGAGTCAACGAGCGTAAGGAAATAACTTGACGCTGCCTGCGATAAAAGCGGCTTTTTTGCCAACAATTGAAACATTAAAATTGGCCTTTGTGTGATGGCAATGTGTATGAGAAGACTTAGGGGTTAGGGCAGGGGCAGGGGCAGGGAATAAGGGGTATAGAGCCAAGCCATCAGGCATCAAGGAACATTGGCGGCATGGTGGCGATGGCGGTATACTCGTAAAGTATAATATACTATAGTTGGAATGGCATTGGGGGTGCGTTTTCGTTTGCGTTTTCTGTTTTGGCTAAAAGACAATTGTAGGTAGTGGCTACTATTGTGTGTTGTATATTCGTTTGCACTTTGTTGTAATAGTAAACTGCTGCTTCTGATCCTGCTCCTTCTGCTGCTCCTGCTGCTGCTACTGCTTCTGCCTCTTGGCAAGGCTATTTTCGTCGCATTGTGATTTTCTCTTTGAAAATTAATCTATGCATTGAGTTGTTCAATCTTGGCTTTTTCTATTTAGCTTTTGGTTTTTGTTTTTGTTGTTTGTTTGGAGGGTGTAAAACAATCTCTGTATATATATTGTAGATTTAGGGAGGTATAGGTAGGTCTAAGGACGACGCACCACCATTTAACACAATAGCTTTAACTCTGAATAAGGATGATGTATAGAATTCTCACGGAAGTTAGGTATAGGTAGGCTAAGTATTTTAGGTACCTAACTTCTGGTCCTTGTTTAAATACCTACAATGGAGCACTGAAGTCTAATTAACACAAAAAAAGGTTAAGATTTTTGTTTATTTAGGTGTTTTTTTCAAAAGTGTATAGGAAACGTAGAGAGAGGAAAAGATATAATATTCTGATATAGGTCTTAATATAAAGCCTCTTTGCCAAACAAGCAAAATAATATATTGTGCATAAATTTAGCATACATTTTGGAATATGGATTTCGTCACGCATTCGAGAATTACACAAAATTGTGTTTCAAAACTCTTAAAGTTTTTTTTTTTTTAAATTTCCAATAATATATTTATTCGTCCGATTTTCGGTTTCGTATGATCTTAGTGGCCAGTTAATATTACCACGACGAGATATTACACTGTTAGGAAATGTCTCATGAAATAAAGCCATATTCGCTCGAGTTGTGTGGCATTTGAAACATTCTTGTTGAAACCATTGAATCTCCAAATCGTAATCTTCATATGACCATAACGCTCCGAAATGACGGTGACAGTCGTTTCATCGTCGTTTTCGAAGAAATAAAGTACAATCACACCTCAAGAAAAAAGAGGGCACCAAACATTGATTTTTTTTGGATGTAATGGCTTTTCTTTAGTTACTTGAGGATTCCCAGAACCCCAAATACGACAATATTTTTTAACATACCCACCAATTGAGAAATGTGCCTAGTCGCTGAAGAAAATTTTGTTCGAAAAATCGCCGTACACCACCCGTTGTTCAAGCACCCATTCGACGTATCTACGACGCACGTTGTGAATGGGCAGCTGGCTTCAATTGTTGTGTAAGCTGGATTTTATATGGATGTCGGTGTTGATCCGAATGCAAATACGCCATAATGTGGTGTAAGAATGACCACAATGACGAGGAATGGACACATTCGGGGCCTTGGAAACATTTTCATTTACAGCAGCGAAATGTTCAGTGGTACGATAAAAAACAATGATGCACAGGCTAGACAATAAATTATTTTGTAAACCATAATGCCTTCTTAAAGCACGATATGTGGCTGTGGCAGAATCACTTTTTTTTGTAGCCCGTACAGCTCGTCGTTCCATCTTCTCCTCCACTCCCTTTCGATGCATACGGGACCGTAGATCACACGAAGACCTTTTCTCTCAAAGCGACCCAAGGTGCTTTCATCCGCTTTTGTCATGGTCCATGCTTCTGCACCGTATAGCAGGACGGGGATGATAAGGGTCTTATATAGCAACACTTTGGTCCCTCGAGTGTGGACTTTACCACTCAATTGCTTTCTTAGTCCAAAGAAACAGCGGTAAGCAAGAGTTATTCTGCGTTTGATCTCAGCGTTGGTGTTGTTTTCTGTGTTTACAGCGGAGCCTAGGTAGACGAAGTCCTTGGCTACCTCAAAGTTACGTCTGTCGATGGTGACGTTTTGACCAAGACGTAAGTGTTGTATGTCCTTTCTAGACGACAGCATGTACTTTGTTTCCGTTAAATCCATTTTTGCCGCCTCTACCTCAATACTCACAAAAGCCCCATTGACATCACGCTGAGTTCTTCCGATTATTTCAATGTCATCAGCATATGCCAGTAATTGGACAGACTTTTGAAAGATAGTGCCTCTATTGTTGACGTGTGAGCTCTGCACTATTTTTTCAAGCACGATGTTAAAAAAATCACATGACAGCGCATCACATTGTCTAAACCTTTTTTTGACATCGAAAGGTTTTGTTAAGTTGTTTCAAACCTTTATGGAGCAGCGTGAATTCTCCATGGTCATCCTGCACAAACATACGAGTTTGGCAAGGATGCCAAAACTAGAAATGGCTCTATACAGCTCGTCCCTGTAGATGCTGTCATATGCGGCCTTGAAATCGATGAAAAGATGGTGGGTGTCGATTTAGTGTTCTTGAGTTTTTCCAGGATCTGCCGTAATGTGAATATTTGATCAACTGTGGACTTTCCTGGTCTAAAACCGAACTGATAAGGACCTTTCAGATTGTTGACGATGGGCTTTAGACGTTCAAATATATTTCGGCAGAGAAGATCTTGTAAATGATGTTATGTAGACTTATTCCTCTATAGTTGGTGCTGATTAGAGGGTCTCCTTTTTCAGGATCGGGCAAACAATACTGAGGTTCCATTCATCGGGCAAGCTTTCTTCCGACCATATCTTGCAGATAAACTGGTGCATGCTCCTTACCAACTTATCTCCAGCTGCTTTAAAGAGCTCGGCATTCAAACCATCTGCTCCAGCGGCTTTATTAGACTTCAACTTAGATATGGCAATCTTTACTTCGTGTAAGTCGGGAGGACGGGATTGTTGGCTTTCGTCGTCTAAGTTGAATGGATCATCCTGCCTGACAGCGGAATTCAGTTCTTCGTCGCAGTTATACAGTCTGCAGAAGTGGTCCTTCCATATCCTCAGCATTGACTGCGGTTCCACTATGATGTTTTCACTTTCGTCTTTGCAGCCTTCGGTTCTAGGTTTATGTACCTGTGAATTTCGTTTCACCTGTTCATAAAACTTTCGAACCTCATTCCTGCTTTTATACCTCTCAACATCTTCGACCGCATGCTTCTCATGCCCTCTGTTTTTCCTTCTGAGAAGTCGGCCTTCCTCTCGCCTCTTCTGCTCATAGAATTTACGAGCAGCTCTCGTCCTTTTATGCAGCGCCGCTTTGCGTGCCTGTTGTTTGGCTGCATTTGCCTGCCGACATTCCTCATCAAACCAGGGGTTCCTTGTTGGTGGCTGTTTGAAACCCAGCACATCAGAGGCGGCTTCTCTGATTGTATCTTGGCAATGTTGCCACTGGTTTTCGATACATTGTGTTGGCGGCAGAGAACTTCGAGAGATGTTACTTGTAACTCGATCGAAAAAGGATTTGGCGATCTCTGGCGATTGTAGACGTTCGAGGTTGTATCTTCGCCCAGCACCTCCCTGTTTTGCCATGGGTCTTGAAATCCGCAGTGCTACCTTGGCTACAACGAGGTAGTGGTCCGAGTCGATGTTAGCTCCTCGGAAAGTTCGTACATCCATAATGCTGGAAGCGTGGCTGGCGTCGATCGCAATATGGTCAATCTGGTTGACGGTAGATTGATCTGGAGAAGTCCAAGTTCCTTTGTGGAAGTTGAGGTGTGGAAAACGCGTACTGGCTACCATGACGTTTTGCCCCGCAGCAAAATCTATGAGCCTGAATCCATTGTCGGAAGTGTTGTCGTGCAGGCTGTTCTTCCCGATTATTCCACCAAAGATGTCTTCCCTTCCTAGCTTGGCATTAAAATCGCCGAGGACTATTTTAATATCGTAGCTAGGGCACTGCTCATATGTTTTGTCTAGGAGCTCGAATAACATATCTTAGGTGTTGTCGTCTTTCTCTTCTGTGGGGGCGTGCGCGCATATCATTGATGCACCTATAGCTCTAGACTTCTTGCCTAAATCTGGCTCCAATGACCAAGCCGCATCCAAATAAGCGCTGTTGGTTTTCGTGGTAGCAGTCACCATAGTAAATAGCGCAGTTTTTCATCCTCGAAGCACGAAATTGAACCATATGGACCTAGACGGAATGTGGTTTCAGCAGAACGGGCGCTACGTGCCACACAGCAAACGCCACGATTGCCAGTTCCATCATCTACCCACAATCTTCGCGGGTAAACGATTCAATAAAAATCATATTTAATAATAATTAATTCTATCGGCATCAAAAATACGCACTTGTTGTGAGATAACCTGATATTAAACTTTATTAAAATCGAGTGCAATAATCCTTCTTTCCTCAAAACCTTTTTCCGCCCATTGACGTCTAGAGTACAATGGCTGTTCGCTACGAACTTTGTATTGGTCTCAACCGGGGACATAAAACTACCAAAATAAAGAATGTTAAATACACCGGTGACAAGAAAGTCAAGGGTCTTCGTGGTTCTCGCCTAAAGAACATCCAAACACGTCACACCCGTTTCATGAGGGATCTTGTGAGGGAAGTGGTTGGCCATGCTCCTTATGAGAAGAGAACCATGGAATTGTTGAAGGTGTCCAAGGACAAGCGTGCTTTGAAATTCTTGAAGCGACGATTGGGAACACACATTCGCGCCAAAAGGAAGCGTGAAGAACTTTCCAACATCCTCACTCAAATGAGGAAGACTCAAGCTCATGCTAAGTAGTTTATTTTCTAAGACCTGAGGTTGGAAATAAAATGATGATGGTGAATAATGATGATGATATACAATGTCTTTTTATTGATTTCTTGATGGTTTTAAGATTTGCATTGCATGCGAAGCACATGTTTTAAGTGAAATGACAAAGAAGCGAATTTGTGGAAACTCAAATGTTGGTTGGTTTCTGTGTTGCTCCTGCTTCGACAATTTATTCCAAAGCCTTACAGCTAGGTTCTAGAAATAAATATAATTTAAAATACAACAAATTTTGCTTTCGGTGTTACACATAAAAAAAAAAAAAAAAAAAACAATTTAAATTGAATGTTAAAACGATTGACTAACTTAGGCGGAATTATTTAGCAGCTAAATCTTATTAAACTGGGAACAATTATTAAATTGAATAAATATAATAGTTTCCACTCCTATATAAGCTATATAAGAAATGGTTTAGTGAATAACTATTTATTTCTTATCACGAATACACAATATTATTTAACAACCTGCAGGCAAAAAGTTCTGTTTCCTTTTTTTTTGTTGAGAATTCAGTAGTCGAGAATTCTTCGTTACTAACACTCATACCTGAATAAGTTAAATGAAAACCTTTATACACAACGGAAGTGCGTGTGATTGATAGAACGAAGTTAAATTTATTACCATCATTTTAATAAAGTACGTATAAGAAAAAAAAGTGAAGAAGCAAATGTGTTTCCTTTTAGGGGTAGTTATTGGTATAATAAGAAGGGAGTTTCATCATTTTCACAAAATAAATTCACATTTCATTCAAAGACTACACAAGCCAAAGATTAAGACAGTGAAGAAAGACTTTAACAAATAGCAATTGCCACGTAATGATTTAGATATTTTGAATTCTTATTAGAAAGGTTGATTTATTTATATCTACTTACTTATTAGTGGGGGAGGAATATCAAATTATGTAGAACTAGAATAAATCGATGAAGTATATATTCAAATAATATTATTGCCAAAGTGTTATTTATATTGTGTTCACCTATTACTTATCTTACTAGGTTACCGGTATAAGCCTTTGATTTGACATAGCCGTATAAAAAGTAATCGAGAACCATTCGATGAGATGTGCATTGGCATTTAATAATTCACCATCACGGAAGCTCATTCGTTATTTGGAAAGAAATAAGGGCCGATCGCTAGCTAATGATTACGTTATCGAAATATTTAGATCTATGTAGATCCCATGTGATACCCTTAAGTATCGTACTTAAAGAAAAATAAATAACTAAAAACCTATGTTGCCTAAAGATTGTCTTCTTCCAGTCTTTTAAAGGCTTTCATGAAGACTAATAGGCTGTTCTCTGGGCACTATACCTAATAGCCAATTTTAATTGATGTTATTGTGACTTTTCAATAGCTAGATGATTATTCGTGTTCCATCTAAAGCAGAAATGTGCTTCATCATCAAATACAATTCATAAGGCGAACTGCTCTATCAACTTCGAGCACAATTTTTTTTTGTTCACAGTAAATTTCCTCAATTTAGAAGCGTTCTAGCTCTAAACGATGCTTGATGAATTTCCAAATCTTAT
Organism: Eupeodes corollae; assembly: GCF_945859685.1. Classification (NCBI taxonomy): domain Eukaryota; kingdom Metazoa; phylum Arthropoda; class Insecta; order Diptera; family Syrphidae; genus Eupeodes; species Eupeodes corollae. The sequence goes on from NC_079147.1 coordinate 37,442,644, forward strand.
TGAACAGAAATGTCAACACAATTTGACATTCTCAACTGTTGAATCATAGCCAACTATAACAACTATCAATACGTTGAATGAGGCTCAAAATCAATTTACATAATCCTTTTCCGTTTTATTAAAAATTGTGCACTTGAACACTTTTTGATGGTGACATTTCGTAAAAAAAAACTAAATATTGCAAAGGGAAATATTAATTTAAAATTTTAAAATCTCATGAGGCACATTCATTCGTTAAAAATTAGCTTTAGCTTGGTAAAGTATTAAAATGGTATCAACATATTTGCCACCTTTCTTGAGGAAGAATTTTAGGTTAATTTGTCAAAGTTTTAGTTTATTTAGTCGAATTCTGAATTTAAAAACCACTGAGAAAGGTAACCTGTGCTCACTCAAAGGGGTTATTTATAACCTTATAATAATTTAACAGAGTGCAACCAATTAGGATGCACATTGGCATGGAATTTCTGCACATTGTAAAGAATGGGAAATATTGATCTTCGTAAAGTATTCCACGTTCATGTAGTGCTGCTAAGCAAAGGAGCCATGAGCTTATTAGTACTTCTAAACTAAGTCTCCACGTTAAATTATTACATTATTAACTTCCCATAGGAAATAATTGTAATAGATTCAATTTGTAGAAAGATGCAGAAATTGCTCTCAAGAAAATTGAGTGGTAGAACATATAAATATCTTACGAACCAAAAACGCTACAGACTTGAACAAAATTGTATATAAAATATTGAAACGTAATACCAATCAACTATATTTTTGAAAATGATCCTGATAACAGTTTTTTATAAACAAAAACTGAAGAAAAAAGTTGTCACCTCGAAAACGTTACGAATATACAAAATGATTTTATCCATAAAATAATTTGGAGCAAAGAAAAATAACGTTTTTAACATCTGGTAATTTTTTGAGAAAAATCGAGTTGACAGTTTTTTTTACAAAAAATAAAAACTTAAAAGAAAACTTAACAAAAGTTGGTAGAAATTGATTTTCAGTCGAAATATCTTTTTAAAAATTTGAGATAATGGTTTCAAACTTAATTTATCTTATAAAAAATATTGTTTTCAACATTCTGAAAAATATTGAGTAAAATCGAATTGACAGTTTTTTCTTACAAAAAATAAAAACCTAAACAAGAAACTTGGTAAAAATTTACTTTCTACTCAAACAGCTTTTCAAAAATTAAAAATATTGTGTTCAATTTTTTTTTTATTTCACAGAAAATATTGTTTTTGATATTCAGTAGTTGCATTTTTTTAAAAACCTAACAGTTAGGTTATTCATAAAATAATAAAATCTACAAAAAATAGTACGCAAATTTGGTAAATATTGATGTTCGTTCTTGATATCTCTTAAATTAATTTCATTCATCCAATTTGTACAAATTTAAGAAATGCTACTCAAATTAGTAACAATTTGTTTTCGCGTAAAAATCTATTAAACAAACAAAATTTATATGAAAAATAATGTTGGTAATTTTAAATTTTTGAAAATAATTCAATTAACAACTTTTTAACCCAACCCTACAAACTTTTACGCAAGAAAAATACATATGAGATGGAAAGTTATCAGTGTGGGTCGCATCCCATTGCATTACTAAAAAGTGGGAGTAATGCAAGTTTTCTCCTTTAAAGCGTCACCTTCCATTGGCTCTAGTGGTCTTGTTATATCACCAGACACATAATTTCATGTGTCGTTTTTGACTTGCAACGCCTCTACTGGAAGGCACAATATGTCGTAGTTGTTTTTTGACAACATATTAAGACTTAGAGAAGAACTCGGTTAAGCCCTTCTTCAGCGACTATAAATTATTCGCTGTAAGAATAATTTCTTACAATACAAATGGAAAATAAGAGATTCCTGGGCACATAACCTGCTAATCCTATTATATAAAATCATCTAAATGTCCACAAATACAATTAAATAGAAAAAATAATAGGATGTTTTTAATAATTAAAGATTTATTATAAACTATAGAGCAAACATAAAAGAAGTTAGAGAATTCAGAATCAGAGAAGGATATAAAAAGGTAAGTCAAGTGAGATTATGTAAAATATTGAAATGTCAACGTTTGTAAGTATATGGTTGGGCACTTATTGCCAGGGATGTCCAACACATTGAAAGTCATGAGACCTTGCGACAGTGTCAGAAAGTAGCAAAAGTCTTAGTAAAAGAATAATCGTCTATCATTTTTAAAGCTTCTTTTTAAATTCTGTCTAGAAGACATATTAAGTCCAAACACTAGTTTCGGAAAAATAAAAACATTGTAATCTATAGTCAGAATCAAAGGGTTAAAAACTTCTTGCATCGTATTAAAAAACCTAAACACTTAGCAGCATTTGTAATAATGTCAAATATTTGATCATTCCATAAGGTAAAGTTTGTAATCAACATACCTGGAACTGAAAGCTTTATTATATAGTTTAATTTTAAAGTCACCAACTTCATAAGAAAAACCTAATTGATGTTATACTAATTCAATGAAAGAAGGCCAGATGGAGGTTAAATATAAGAAACATGGACACTTCCATTTGATTCCTTATTTAAAAATATAGTTTCATATATACGTAAAGACAACACAAATCAGCTTTATTGTAAAGAACATTTTGGTCCTTCGATCCGGATTTCTCATGATTAGGGACAGACTAAAGACTAATGCAGCTTCGATGCAAGAACCACAAAATGCAAAATGTCAGCAGCAATTGCTATGCATAGTACCGGTGGCATGATGGTTAGAGCGTTGGACTTTCATGCTAGAGGTCTTAGGTTCGATCCCTGCCTATGCCACCTAAAGTTTTTTTTTCACGAGACGAATAGACAAATTCTTCAAGAGTAATTCTTGTCGTGAAAAGTCCTTTCTCAAATTTGCCGTTTGGATTTGGCTTAAAACTGTAGGTCCCTTCCATCCCTGACAACAGTACTCGCACACAGGAATGGTAATAAGTTTTCAATCACTAGGCCCTAGTTCTCAAACGGACTGTTGCACCATTCAAGTTATTTATTTTTAACTTCCCATAGGAAGTTATTGTAATGGGTCTGATTTGTCAAATTGAAAATTTTAACATTTCAATTTCGACGTTTCAAGGCCCCTAGAGTCGAAATAAAAGATTTTTAGAAAGATGTCTGTGCGTGCGTGCGTACGTACGTTTATACGTCCGTACGTTCGTACGTTCGCGATGTTTTTTTCGTCCTCCATAGCTCAAGAACCAGAAGAGATATCGACTTCAAATAAATTTTGTTATACAGATAATAAGGCAGAGAGATGTAGAAAGGGCTCTCAACAAAATTGCGGGGGTGGTTTTTTACCATAGCAGTTTGAAAAAAAGGTGAAAATTTTGGTTAACCTCAAATATCTTACGAACCAAAAACGCTAGAGACTTGAATAAAATTTTATATAATGAACTGTAACGTGATACCAAACATGTATATTTTTTGAAAAAAAATCAATATAACGGTTTTTGTTATAAATCAATAAAACTGAAAAAAAAAATTTGTCACTTCTAAAATTTTACGACTGAAATATGATTTCATCTCTAAAACAATTTTGTGCAACGAAGAATAATGTTTTTGACACCTGATAACATTTCGAGAAAAATCTAATTGACAGTTTTTTTACAAAAAATAAAAACCTAAAAAAAAATTTATAAAAGTTGGTAAAAATTGATTTTCGACTCAAATATCTTTTCAAAACTTTGAGATATTGGCTTGAATTTACTTTTATCTTTCAAAAAATCTTGTTGTCAACATTCAGTTAAAGTTTGAAAAAAATCAAATTGACAGTTTTTTTACAAAATAAAAACCTAAAAAAAATGTATAAAAGTTGGTAAAAATTGATTTTCGACTCAAATATCTTTTCAAACCTTTGAGATATTGGCTTTAATTTACTTTTATCTTATATAAAAATCCAACAGTCCGTTTTTTCATACAAAATAAAATCTACAAAAAATAGTACCCAAATTTGGTAAAAATTGATACGAGAAGGGATGGGAAGTTATCAGTGTGGGTCGCATCCCAGCCGCTTTTTTATTATTTAATTGCTATAAGTCGATAAGTGGCAATTGGTCTGAGTTGGATTACTATGAATACTGAAGTGTTTAGCTACAAAATCAACTTAACCCATGTCATCCGTTGAATTTAGTCTGATTTATGAGATTATTAAATTCTATGATTTGTTTGAACTTTTGATTATATATCCGCACTCTTTCATTACTTGGAATAAATAGATTTTATTTCCTGTCATTCATTCTGAAGCCAAATCTATACTTTGAAAGGTAATCTCAATTCTGAATTGTCAAAGTTAGCATTTCTGATGACTAACCTTTATTAACTAACCTCGGTGGCAAATAATTTTTGAAAACAATGAATAGTTTTTCTATAGAGAATGTTGGAGTCGAAATTCTGAAAAACAAGTAAAGCCGACACAATTTTTAATAGCGATTTATTGAAATTCAAACTTTTTATTGGGCTTTAAAATTATTTGTGTTGGTAACCAACCCGTGATTTATCGACTGACTTCTTACCGCGATTTCTTTATTTTGAAAGCTTGGTATATCATGAAGATTTTTGAACATAGCTTCAGTTATAAAGTGGCTTAGCAAAATATTTTAAATTTACAGGGCAATTCAACTTAAAGCTACAAAAGATAAGCTATGAAATGGAGTCTCAAGAGTCTTGAACGGCATGTGCGTCCACAAATGTGAAGTTCCCGGTATAAAAGATATTTTCAAACATTTCCGATAAACATTGTTTTTATTAATTCTGTAAGGATAAAACAGCCAACCTGAGAGACCTCTAGAATATTGACATACTCGTGTTTAATCCATAGGTAGAAAGATAAGCTTCATACAAGTGTTTTCTACAACAAAAATATTTTGATAGAATAGTCCTTGCTGTAGGGCTTTTTCTAAAGTGATATATCCTGGCGTGTATAAACCTTCAGCAGGTATTAGCTTCCCGATCGCAAGGGTTAACTTCTTCAATTCAAAAAGAGGGGACCGTTTTACTACCGGTTGTATAGATATTTGCAACAATGGGGTAGAATACCTTCAATTCAGAAATACTTTTTGGGTCAGTACAATTTATTTCTAGGAAAATTCGTCAAAAAAAGTCCCCTTGTTAACTTTAAAATACATGTTTTCATTAATTAACAAATAAGTTAGGTCCTTAAGCAAAAGCAATTAGGCTAAAACAAAACATGATAAATAAATTTCCAGTCCATTCTTTTAAAGAAAGAAAGAAAAAAGAATTATAATACATTAACTTATGTCCATAATCCATGTTCAATGTAAACTTTTTATCCACATGCTAAACTGTCATTCCGGGTCTTATAACCTCACTATTATTGTGTGGCATGGCATTATAACTATTACCTTAGGTATGTTGTATACTTTATATGAAAATTAACTCTTACGGCACAAAGGGAAACAAATCCATGTCCCTCTTCTGTTATCGTGCCTCTTAATCTTATATTTACCTTTGCTAATTAAATATGTGAATGCACAACGAGGTGAATATGAAAAAAAAAGAAAAAACTTGAATAAATTGTAATGAAAACTACAAAGTAAAGCAAATAATAAAGAATTCGTTAAAAAAAGAAAAAAAAAAAACTTAAGAAGGGGTGGCAGGTTCAACTATTAAGGGGGTATGTGGGGGAGGGGAATAGTTAATAGGGGTAGTTTGGGGAGACTAAAACAAAAGGTACGGCAATGAAAGATAACACGTGGCATGTGCGCCTTCCTCCTAGTTTGTGTGTGAGTGATGGTGGCTTAGGGGTAGGCTCCTTCCACACACCCTTTCCTCCCATCGCGACACTACATCCCCCACCCCCTCCTCGTCATCGTCCACACAGTCATTCTTTCTCTGCATCGTGAGCTTTGCCTACCTTTGTCAGAGAGTGTGTCTGTATATGTTTGGTTAATTCAAAGGAAAAGGATACAAAAAAATACATACCTGCACACATATATACGAGTTCTTGTTAATTAGTTTATTTTATGAAACATTTCATTCCCTTATGGCCTCTAATGGCGACCTATTAAGGTGAACACACAGCCAGCAGAAGCAGTGGCGGAGGTAACGCTCGAATCGCGAATCGCGATCCCATTCAGCGAGTGAGGTGTATATTCATTTTTTATTAGTTTCTGTTCCTTTTCTTTTTTTCCTACTTATTTTTCACTGTTTCTTGTTCTCTTTTATTCAATTTTTCTGCTCCAGTTTTTTTCTGGTAATAATATTTTCCTTCGTTTTTTTTTTTAACTGAGTGACATAAGCTCGAAGGACCAGGTAGAGCGGTACCTGTGCCATATACTCGTATATATTTGAAGATTATATTCAACGTGATGTTGGGGTTGAAGGGTGGTTTAGGGGTTGGTTTGGTAATATAAAGGAGCTGGGACGTGGGGTTTCTTTTTTTGATTCTGGTATTTGTTGTGCTTATGCAGTATAAGCTAATTAAACCACTGTGATAATAATTAAATAAAATTTACGACCTGAATATGAATCTGTGATGTAGTTGATGTTCTTATGCAAAAAGTGATTTTGTGAAACAGGAACATTTAATGATTTATGTACCGTACCTACCTATAGTAAAAGAAATATTCTTTTTTTCCTTTATTTTGTTTGTAAGTAAAGGAAATTGATAACCTGATGTTAAGTGTAGCACTTAGGAGCTTAATTAGAAGAAATAGATTAAAGTTATTTTATATTAATATTTTTTTTATTATTTTTTTTTCTCTTGACGAAAGCACTTAAAAATAATTGTACAGCTTTTAAGATCTTGAGATGGTTTTAAGATCCAAGCAATTGCATGCAAAATATTTTCTTTTTATCTTCTTACATAATTATATAATTACAAGACGTATAAAATAGTTAGAATTTTACAGACCGAAAAAACTTTAAAAATTAAGCTAAACACTTTAAGAAGTAAAAGAAGTCGTAAAGCCTTATGACAGAAATAAGGATTCAAAAGAGGTCTGAATCGTTTTTAGGAAGATAAATTATATTGAGGTCAATTGTATTTGCAACAGTTGGTCGCACGTACTTGCTTTTACAGGTGAAGTAGTTATGTAAAAGGTTTGTTTAAGTTTTAGTCAAGAAGACTATTTGACGTTAAAAGCAAAAAAAATAATCTCTACTTTGAAAATATAACGTTCTTTGATCTTTCGAGACAATGAAAATTCTGCAGAAAAGTCAAATATCATACAAGAAAAATCCCGAAAAACTATTTTATTTTATTTGATAGTGCTATTTAGGGTTCATAACTCTACACAACCATAAAAAAAAACAAAACCTTTTTAATGATTTTTCATTCAAATGTTGTTAATGAAATGAACGACATTTAAAAAAATGGTATTGATCAATGCGACTCACACTGACAACTTCCCACCCCGTCTGTCTATTTTTCCTGCTTAAACGTTTGTAGGTTTACGTTTTCAGAATTCGGAAAAATTAAAAAAAAATCGAATCGACAGTTTTTTTTTAAATAAAAACTTAAAAGAAAATTTAATAAAAGTTGGTAAAAATTGATTTTTTGTACGTTTGTACGGTTTTTATTATAGGTGGGCCATATCTTCCTAGATATAATTCAGCCTAATAGCGCTACAGAAAACTATGTATTTAATAAAAAGGTCGATTGGTAGAATATCCAAAATAACGTTTAAGGCGTCAATATTTAGTTTCTAGTTTAGTTTAGGGTCGAGTATAACTGCCAAATATTTTGCACTGGAAGACAATGATAGGATTTGACCGTTGAGTCGAGGTAGCGTGCAGGGCGGTACTTTAGCTTTGGTGGTAAAGAGCAACAGTTCAGTTTTATTTTGGTCAACTCCTAGTCCACAACTAGTGGCCCAGGTGTTAACTTTCTTCAAAGCTGACTCCGTGATATCACTAATCACAAAGGTGTACTTTCCTGACACCAATAGCACCAAATCATCCGCATAGGCTACCGCCTTCACTCCACATCTCTCTAATTTAACGAGAATTGTATCCATTACCAGAAGCCATAGAAGAGGCGAAAAGACACCACCCTGGGGTGTTCCCCTACTCACGTGATTTGTTGCAATTGTATTGCCTAAAGTGGCTTGAATCTTCCTACCATTGAGCATGGAAATAATCCATTCTCGAATAAAGTCTTCAACACTGAACTTAAGGAGCGATTCCTCTATGGATTCGGTAAGGACGTTGTTAAAACCACCTTCTATGTCTAGGAAGATGGCAAGATTGATTGTTCTACAGTATGCACTACCTCATGGAGGGCAGTCTCCGTAGATTTGCCCTTAAGATAAGCATGCTGATTGCTTTCGAGAGGTCGTGCAACTAGGATTTCTCTAGTATGGTAATCAAGAATGCTCTCCAAGGTTTTAAGCACAAAAGATGTTATCGGTCTGAAATCCTTCGCGGATTCGTGACCTAGCCCACCAACTTTCGGGATAAAAACTATTTTGACCTGTCTCCACGACATGGGCAAATGTTTGAGAAAGAGGCATCCTTTGAAAATTTGTTTCAGCCATGGAGCTGCCACATCATGCAACTTTTGAAGCATAACTGGAAGTATGCCATCCATGCCTGGGGATTTATATGGAGAAAAAGTATTGATGGCCCACAAAATATTTTCTCTGGTTATAACGTTTAGCTGTGTGGTTTCAGGTTCCATCAGGCTTTTTTAGAAATAAAGGATTACATTATTCCTTCGATAAAGCTTTGTTGAGCCTTGTGGAGTCTGTCTTCCACCGCAGTTTCCATTGCCAAAGAGTAGCTTATAGTAAATGAAGGCAATTTTAAAATTCATTTAAAAAAAATAGCGTTAAAGTTTATCCACTTCTTCGAACATTCCAAAGCTCAAGATCTGAACACCGTAGGTTTGAATAGCTCTGTTGATATTTCTTTTTGCTAGAAAGATTCCCACAACAATCTTATGCTGTTCTTGGCTGCAATATTTCTCTTTTCTACGTGTTTTGAAAACGACATCTTTGGTTAAAGTAAAGCTCGTAAGTAAGTGTAGTTGAAGACAATTTGAATTCTCTCTCCATTTAATGTCCAATTTACTTGACTAGATAACCTTCCACCATTTCTGAACATCATTATCTCGGATTTAGATAGATTTACTTCTACGCTCTATTTAATGCAGTTATATTCCAGTTGTGTTATTATCTGCTACAAGACCTTGACATCATCTGCCAGTATAACCATATCGTCTGCATAAAGCTATGTTGAACAAGTCAGTAAAGAGTCCTCCTCCTAAGATTCATGCAAATCGTTTATATACAGTGCGAAAAGCAACGGCCATAGCAAGCATCCCTGTTCGACTCTAAAAATGGCTCAAAATATTCGGAGAGCTCTTCTTCCGTCCAAACAGCTGATTGTGTGTTGGAGTATATGGCTTCTATAAAGTTTACAAATTTTGTCGAAACTTCTTTTGTGTGTAGTTTGTGGATAAACAATTTTCTTGAGATTTTATCATATGCAGCTTTCAGATCGACAAAAAATGCGTACGCCTTCTTTTTTTGTGCCAACTTCAGATAAACGATTGATGCCAGACTATAAATGTTATAAACCGTCGAATATTTTTTCCTAAAGCCCTCCTGAAACTCTTTTAGTATATCATTTGCCTCCACCCATGAGTACAGCCTCTCTTTGAGAATTCCCATCATAATCTTGGCCACACAATTTATAAAGGAGGTCCCTCTGTAATTACTCATCTGATTTGTATCCCCTTTTTTAGATATGGGAAAGATAATTGTTTTCACAAAGGCTCCTTCTACTTTGCAGTCGTTCAACATCCTATTAAATCCTGCTGCCAGTTGCTCCAAGAAGTCATCTGTTGCATGTATGCAGAATTCATAGGTAATCCTGTCCTCCCCTGGTGCTTTTTTTGTTTTACTTTTTTTAGAATACTTATAATTTCACCTATAGTAAAAGGCATATCCAGATCCCGATCCCGGTTTTTTGATGGAATTTTCCATTTATGATTTAATTTGAATGCTGTTCCAAAATAAATATTTAGATTTATGTTGACAGAAAGCCAGTGAAGGTTTTTTTGGGGTGACTTTTGGAAATCTACACAGGTTTAACCATTGAACCTATTCTTTGAATTAATATTTTTAGCTTAGACCTTATTTTTCCCAGTCTATAATTGTAGTTATAGATCTACTTTAAAATGTTCAAGTTAATGTCCTAAAAAAATTTGTAGGTCTTTCTGATTTTTAAACAATAAAAGTTTTTTTTTTTAAGAATACAATTTAAAATATCTTCTATACTTTCTATTTCTAAAGAAATAAAAGTCGATTTCTTATTTATCTTGTAAATTTTTGCGTCTAATTTTTTTTATGATATTATTCACATAAGTACCTAAGTTGTCCTTATTTATGTCATCCTCGTGCAGTCCAGTAGTCTACTTTTTTTTGGAGTGTATATTTATTTAATTTAATACGCCAGACAATTTAATTATTTTACAACAATTTGTATGGAAGGGACATTTTTTCTTAGTATTTTTTTTTTTAACCAAACATCTAGTTCTAGCCTCCAGCACCATACAACATAAAGTCTACAAAAAAGCTAAAATTAGGTATTCTTGTTAAAAAATAAGCTTCAACTCTGAGTAATTGTCACACGCAGACACAATTTACAATTTGCAAATTACAAAACACTAACTCAAAATTCTTACACCCTTGAGCCATTTTTTTTGTTGTGTTTTCAGTGGTACTCAGACTATACGTTACGAGTATGGTACCTCCACCCTGCACCGTACCAGAACCGTACTATACTGTTGGCTTATTCTTATGTAGATCCTTTTACCCCTACAGCCCACAGTCACATAATAAAACCTCTTGTCCATTGTTTGAGCCAGAAACACACTTATTTGCTAAGTGAAATGCGTTTTGCAATTTAATTGAAGTTAGATTTTGCTTTTACATACATATGCAGCCTTCTATAGTTATGTACAGTAACAATATCTCGACTCGTACCTCCAGACGAGGATATATCAAAATGTAATTGCGTAGTTGTAATTGTCCTTTTTGAGTATAGTTGCATGATATACATCTCTATAGACATATGTACAGTATATAATATTTCTATGTATATGTAGGTATATAGAAATTTTAATTGAAGTTGGAAGGATGCTGTTCGAACGAACGAAAACACATCAGACTCAAACAAATAGCAGAGAATTGAAAATGCGTACAGGAAATTGCATTTTCCTCCCCCAAAACAAGGATCATGAATATTAAAATACTTTTAATTAAAATAAATTATGAAGCATATTTTTTATTGTTTCTTTTTTTTTTGATGATGGATTATGGGTGGGTGTGTGAAGCTTGAGTGATTTTTACTTTAAGTTTTGTTCTCTTTTTCAAATAATTGCTCTAATTCATCCCTTAATATATTTCTAAAAAAATCTTTTTTATCGAATCATGGTTATCAAATACTTTTCCTCTAGTAAGGATTTTTTAAAAGATTAAACAAATTTATACCAAACAACACCTCATGCAATGTTTAAAATGTGCATTATGCATGATGTGCATTATTGTGCAGTCGAATTTATGCACTCGAACAATTTATGTGACGTTTTTGAAAGTTGTAAATGATTTTTGAATTATTAATCAAAAAATGGGCGAGCGTTGTAGCAGAAATCACACGCAAAGATTCTTGTATTGCATTTTTTTTTTTTTTTTTTTTTAAATGAAATGAAACACTCACGTTTATAAGCACGCAGTTTGGTTTTTCCGTGCATGAAATGCAAATCAACTCAACTCAACTCAACTAGCTTCACCTTACATACGACGTACCCCTGAATTTCATCCCCTTTATTTTGATTTGTACGAGTATATTACAACATTAACGCCTTGTGGGTGTTTTAGAACGCATTCGTGCCTTGCATACATATATTTTAAATCAGTACAAAAAAATCTATGCCAACAAAGTGTCTCTAAATCTTGAAGTTATTTCATTTGAAATCATTTCGTGATGATGATTTTTTCGTATAAGAAAATATTTAAAATGTAACTAAAATTAAATGAAAAACTTTGTCCAAAAAATAGGAATCACGCTAATGGTGAACAAGTTTAGCTTGAAGATCACTTTAACACGTCATATCCATGGATCTTTTACCCTTTTTAAAATTAAAAAAAAAAACAGAGTTTTACTGTTTCTTAAGTTTATTTCATATACATAGCTTTTTTCCAATAGGACGAATTTACACCCTTTTATCTGCATTTATCTTAAATCTTTCTCAAAGAAACAATGAACTATTTAAGTTTGAACTTGTTTTTGGCAATAAAAAGTCAAAACGGTTTATAAAGTAATTCTTTGTTTTAATACAAAATTTGGATACATAGCTTAAATCGGAATTCAGATTTTAAATTAGAACTAATAATTAACTTTTTAACGTACTGCCAAGAGAGCATAAAGTTCATAGGTAATGATAAATTACAAAAATTAAAATTTAAACATCATCTTCTAGACTTTACAAATTTGTATTTTCAAAATAAAAGAAAAGTGTGGACAACTATTTTTTGTCCTACCTTAGTTTCAAATACATCGTATCATGGATTTTCTGTTTAGTATTTATAAAAAAAAGTATTTCGCTACATTGATTGGCCAAATTCAAATTTAAGGCAGGAAAACCGTCTTGGAAAAGTATTATTAACTTCTTATAGAAGGTTATTTTAATCAGTTTGATTTATGGAATTGAAAATTTTGTCATTTCTCGAAATTTCAGAGTCCATAGAATCTAAATAAAATATTTAAAAAAAGATGTCTCTGTGTGCGTCCGAGTATACGTTCGTACCTTCGTACTTCCTTACGTCCTTTCTTCGTTCGTATCGCAAGAACCAGTAGAGGTATTGACTTCAAATAAATTTAACTATTCAGATAATAACACAGGAAGGTGCAGAAAAGACTTTCAAAAATTAAGCGCTTGTATTTAATTTCCTTTTTCCATTTTTAAAAAAAATATTTGAGTGGAAAATACATTTTTACCAACTTTTCGTAATGTTTTTATTTAGGCTTTTATTTTGTATAAAAACTTAAACAAATGTTGACAACAATATTATTTGTAACATAAAAGAAGTTTGAAGCCGATATCTTCAAGTTTTGATAAGATTTTTGAGTCGCAAATCAATTTTTACCAACTTTTTATAATTTTTTGTTTAGGTTTTTATTTTTTATAAAAAAAATACAATTCGATTCGATTTTTAATTTGAAGTCAATACTTTCTATTGTTCACGTGATATAAAGAACCGAACATCATTTTTTACCAAATGTTCGTACCGTTTTTTGTAGATTTTATTTTTCAAAAAAAAAGCATTGTTGGATTTTTATCAAAAACTCGCTAATTGTCGAAAGCAATATTTTATGTTTATAAGTTTAAAACCAATATTTATAATTTTTGGAAAGACATTTGAGTCGAAAATCAATTTTTACGAGCTTTTAGAAATGTTTTTATTAGGCTTTTATTTTTTGTTAATAACGATTTTTCAAAAAAATTGATGAAATTAAATTTAAGGCAAAATCTTAAAGTTTTGAAAAGATCTTTAAGTCGAAAAGCAATGTTTATCTACTTTTGTAAATTAATTTGTAGGGTTTTAATTTTTTGTAAAAAAAACTGTCTATTCGATTTTTCTCAAAATGGTACTAAATTTTGACAACACAATTTTTTTAATAAAATTTTTTTGAATTCAATGTCTCAAAGTTTTGAAAAGTTATTTGAGTCGAAAATAAATTTTTACCAACTTTGAGTAATGTTTTCTTTTGTATTCATAAGATCTTCGAGGTGAAATTTTTTTGTCAGGTTTTCTGATTTATAAAAAAACGTTAACTGTTTTTTTTTTTAAAAAAGTCTATTTTTTGGTATCAAGTCTCTTGCGTTTTGTTTCGTGAGATATTTAGGGTTAACCAAAATTGTTAATTTCTTTTTAAACTGCCAAATTTTCTTAAGAGCCTTTTCTTAATCTTTCTGCGTTATTATCTGTACACAAAAATTTATTTGAAGTCGATATCTTTCTGGATGACGAAAAAACGTCGCGAAAGTACGGACGTACAAACGTACGTACACACTCACGCACAGACATCTTTCTAAAAATCTTCTATTTCGACTCTAATTTGATTTTAATTTGACAAATCTGACCCCTTACAATAACTTAATATGGGAAGTTGAAATAAAATACACGAATGGGTCGCACGAACTTGCTCCTGTATGCAAAGAGTCTGTTAATAAAGTACCGATATAAGATTTAATAATATTCCTGTAAAATAAGTTTCTCTTCAAATATGTAAATGCCATTTGATTTCTCAAAAACATTGTGATTCGTCCCAAGACACAACTCATCCTAGGACAGCTCATCACGGAAATGAAAAATACTTTTAAGCTTACTTAACGAAAACAATTGTTTGTGTTTTCAACTAGTTTGTTCAAAGCTTTTTCCTTTGGATAGCTTTATTTAAGGTTAATATTAGAAGAACCAGGATGGAAAGTATATTATCTGAAGATAAGAAAGAGTAAGAATATGTATGTTTAAATTGTAAAGCGATCGCCTATTGGTTGTGTAGTTAGGCAGGTGTCTATAACGAATACAGAATAGTTAATTGGCGTGTTTAGCCATTTATGATTATGATGAAGGAATGTTATTGGTGGTAGATGGTGGTTACTACAATCCAATCACATTCTTTCTTTCCTACAATTTTTCAGCGCAAACATGGAGTTATTACGTTCATTTTATTTTGTTCGTTAAATTTTAAAAGAAACAGGCGTACGAACAAGTACAAGAAATCGCTGTTCATGTGTTGTTTACAGTCAGGCCCTTATGCGTTTTGGATATTAGTTATGAAGTGATACGTAAGCAATAGTTGTAGAGGTTGTACGTAATACCTATACAGGTATAATGTGTATACATACGTTGAAAAAGTGATTCTAATAGAAAATACTTACACTCTTTCTGGGCCGTTTCTTTAGCTTGTACTAAGTATTTATTCTTTTATTTAGGCAAAAGCAAGTAAAAGAATAATATTTTCAAATCATATATACAAAGGTACAAAATTCGTTAATCCGATACAGTGGCGCTACACGGACGGCCATTGTTGGTATTTACAATAGTTATTAGTTCTAATTATAAAAATACATAAATATGTATCAAATGCATTAATTTCGATAAAAGTTAGGAATTTTATTAAAATTTTGTCAAAATAATTCGCTCTTTCGAGCTCATGCAAAGGATTTTATGTGGTGAGATGGAACACACAGAAAAAAATCGTGTAAAATCAAAAATAATAATAATGATTCAACATTTTTTTGCTATGATTTTGCTCTAATGGCTTTTCGTGTTGATTTAAAATGATTTTCTTGTAAGTCAAGCGTAAATTCTTTTCGTTTTGAAAAAACGTGATATCAGCTTAATTTAAGCTTTAAAAAAAATCAGAATTCGAATTGATTCAACATGGCTCTCATGTCAAAGTAACATGATAATTCCTTTTAAAATAATACACATATCCTTTTGAATCAAATTGATTTTTTGGTAAATAGTTGAGGAATTTTGTACTATGCCGTTATTCTTTGAAATGGCACTTGAAGACTTTCGATATACTCTACTTAATGCAATTATGACACTTTCCCAAAATAGGGCGGTTGCCGCCCTATAAGCTTTCTTCGAGAAGATGTTCTAGTTTCTAAAATAAATAGAACAAACAAAATTAGAATACATTCAAAACGTTTGAAACAGTAGTTTTTACTTTCGATAATTGAGAATTCAAATATGAGCTCGTTGATTGCGTTGGTGTGTTTTTAACCAGGAAACCACTTTATTTTCAATCGAATCTGACAAACTTGACAAATGAAAAAAAAGGTGATTTAAAAACTGTGCACCATTGTAAAAACAATAATTTGTCGTGTTGATTTCACGTTGGATTATTTTTCTGTGTGAAGGGGATTACATTTGATACAGTTAAAATAATTTAGGAAAAACAATTATTTTATGATTCAAAATTTAACAGGATAAACAAGTTTTTCTTCAAAAATTTAAATGCTTTTTTATAAATAAAAAACATTTTTTCTTAAAATATTTTTGGTATGCAGTTGTTAAGTGATTGTAAATATACGCTACACTTTTAAATTTCGTAAAAAAATTTGAACCGTTTTTGAGATATAGAATTTTGAAAAAAAATTCGACTTTTTTCGACTTCTCTACCATCGTAATATCATGTTCGATTAAAATCTCGAGTTCGAAATTTGGCACGAATGCAAAACTTGCATGTTTCTATATGTAGCAAGTAAAAATAGTGTTCGACTCAAGTATTGAGAAAACAAAGAATGATATTAACTAAACATTTTTTCAGCTCACATAAAAATTTGTTATGAATATTTTGTTGAACTTTTAGACAAATCAACAGACAGGCACGGATGGAAAGTTATTACTTTAGGTCCCATAGCATCCTCCACATATGTACCTACTTTCAAATATTTTTTTATTTTGTTATTAAGATATTTATTTATTTCTACACAAATATGACGAATTTAGTTTTTAAGATCCAAATTAAAAATACTTATACCAGAACCAATTACCTAAATTCCTTATTTATTAAAATTGCGTTCAGTTCCTTCGTTAAGATGTTCAGTATTTTTGAATAAGCCTCCTTACTGACAAAGACAATTCTTGTTATTTTGATTCGATTAAATTGGTTTTAGTAATTTTAAACCATATTGCACAATGTTATCTTATTATATCAACGTCAAGTTTTTTGACGAATGTGATTTGACATTTTATTTATGGTGTGAACAATTATATCAAATAGATTTATGTAGGTGTGGTGGACATGAGCGCATAAAATATTCTAAAAAAAAAGAGGTTCGAATGCGACCCACACTGATAACTTCAAATGGTTTGTAGGCAAACATGTTTTGTTAAAAAACTTGTCAGTTGAATTATTTTAAAATTTTAAAAGTTTTTTTTTAAAGAGCTGGATATTTGGAAAGTCCGATTTCCGACATACAAAGTCTTAGAAGTGATTCCACCTTTCTAGTAAATATTCAATATTTTCGTACGACAAGCTTTAGGAACTCCTTTCCATTGCTTTCTGCAAACCAAACTTTTTAATACGCTTCCTATAGAAGTTCGTAAAATAAGAAATATTGGCGCGTTTTTAAAAGAAATAAAGTTATGGCTTCTTACCGTAGACCACCAAGAAATAAAAAACTACGTTACATTGTCTAAAATTAAACTTATGTATATAACCAAATACAATTTTTTTGCTGAAAATAACTTTAAAAAAGAGGCTGGGATGCGACTCACACTGATAACTTCCCGTCCCGTCTGTCGATTTGTCTTGCTTAAAAGTGTGTCTAAATATACTCGTATCAATTTTTTCCCAAATTTGCGTACTATTTTTTGTAGATTTTATTTTTATGAAAAAACAGACTGTTGGATTTTTATATAAAAATTACGGAATATTGAAAACAATATTTTCTGTGAAATAAAATAAGTTTGAAGCCAATATTTTTAATTTTTGAAAAACTATTTGAGCCGAAAGTAAATTTTTACCAAGTTTTAGTATTGTTTTTTTTTGTTTGAGTTTTATTTTTTGTAAAAAAACTGTCAATTCGAATTTTTTAAAAATTTTAATAAATGTTGAAAACATTATTGCTTATAAGAAAAAAATTAATTCGAAGCTATTATATCAAAGTTTTTTAAAGATATTTGAGTCGAAAATCAATTTTTACCAACTTTTTTAAATTTTTTTTGGTTTTTATTTTTTCTAAGAAATTCAATTCGATTTTTCTCAAAATTTCCACGCAATTTTCTTGAGAGCCCTTTCTGCATCTTTCTGCCTTATTATCTGTATAACAAAATTTATTTGAAGTCGATATCTCTTCTGGTTCTTGAGCTATGGAGGACGAAAAAACGTCGCGAACGTACGGACGTACGAACGTACGTACACAAGCACTCACAGATATCTTTCTAAAAATCTTTTATTTCGACTCTAGGGACCTTAAAACGTCGAAAAATGTCAAAATTTTCAATTTGACAAATCGGACCCATTACAATATCTTCCTATATGAAGTTAAAAAGATTATTTAATTTTCAAATTTATTTTTCCTCATATTATTTTTATTTTTCTAATTCATAATTTTCAATGTATAATTTATATTAAATATTGTTGTCTTCCATTACATTTTTTGTAACCCCACACAAAATAAAATCGAGATTTTTAGTCAAAACAAAGTTTTTACCAAAGTTTCTTATTTTTTTTTTTGTGAGATATTTTAGATTAACTTTTTTTAAATTGGTATGGTAAAAAAATAACATACACAATTTTGTTGAGAGTACTTTCTACATCTTTTTGCAGAACTGCTAACGTATGAACGTATGGAAAGTTAAAAATATAAGTCAAGGAATCATAATAATACAAAAATCATGCCAACAATAAATTGTTCTTGTATTATTATTAAACCTTCTGAAGCTCTTCAAAAACCACCCGATATTTGAAAACTCAAACCAACATTAGCCGTAATTTTGTTTTATCAGAAATTCCTCACTTTTAACGAAGGCACAAATTTATAATTTTTGTAAATTCCTTCACCTGGTCGGATCTATTTTCTCTGAATTCAGAAATGGGTACAAGAATAATTTTGGTCTATTTCTTGGTCTAAGAATGCAAAATAATTTAAAACAATTTTTTTGTGCAACCAAAAATTCATACAATACTACAATTTTCTGCTTCTTAAATTTGAAACATATTTTAAATATCTTTATTTAATATGAAGCTTTTAAAATGTGTTTAAGTTGCAAAAGTATTCTTTTTAAAAATACAACAATCACCGCATTAATAACAAAATAATTTTATTTTCATTCCGAAATTTAAGGACCTAAAATGTTTATTTGTTGCACAACCATTTTTATATAGCACGTATGAGTCTTTTATATACCAATTTTGGGATCTTAAAAATGTGCAAATTTTAAATTTTAAATTGTCACAAAAAAAACCCACAATAGCTAAAATTACTAAAATAAAAATCATCTACTTCAAGTGATTTTATTGAATTTTGGAAGCTCGCTTTATTGTCAAAAAAAACTTGAATATGTATTTTAAAAAAATGTTTGTATTCCAATCCACAGTAAGTTACAGCAAAAAGTATATGTAGGTAACTGTTTCTATTAGTAGGTCAGTCTACTTCCAAGCCTGTAAGTCCTCCCTCCTTCCGGTTGTTCATGCCTAAAATAGGCCAGAATTGTATTGACTTCAAGTGGTTAACCAAGCTTATTTTGTCTAACTCGTCCTTTAGGGGAAATTCAAACTGTTCTATTTCAATTGCATTTCATCTCTTAACTCCGCACTTAACTTTCAAAAAATTCTATTTTCCAAAAGCTCTAAATTGCTTAAAGCTCTAAATTATGTATAATTGTAAATGTGGTGTGTGACTGTGCGAGTGATTTTGTTGTTTCATCAGATAGAATTCCCTTTTTGAAGCCATCAACAGTATGTTTAGATTTGAAAGGTAAACACAAACAATTGAAGTCTACCCCTGTTCCAGTTTTTCTAATAGAAATAATTAAACAAAAAGGGTGCCCAAGGGCTGTTTTAACCAGCAACGTTGACAGCGATGACAAAGAGCACCATGAGACAGCATAAAAACAGCAACCCAGCAAAAGCAAAAGCAACATCAACAGTGTGCGGTATCAAAGCAACCGCCACCACATACTGTTTTCCCAAAGCCCTAAACACCACCCACACCCCATTAACTACCCTTCCGCCCACCAACCCCATCGAGCCATTTTCACATCAAACCCAAAACCACATCGCAATATAAACACGCATAGCAAAATAAAAACAAAAATAATAATAACGTTTACACTGACATATTTTTGCAATTAACGCTGAGTAGATGCGAGACCAAGAATAAGTATTTTGGTTTGATGGTACATAGTTGTTACGCAGTTTATTACGAGAGAGAGCAAGGATACTCCATTTTTTATTACTATCCTTTTAACTTTGGTTGTTTTGACAACTGTGTTAATGCTTTGGCATCATTTCGATGAAATTCTATGTGCTTCAGAGGAAATTATGCCTTTGCAACAAAAAAAAAAGAAGCAAAAAGTTGAGAAAAGAAAAACATTTTTAAAAATATAAAAACCATCCAGATATTCCATAAAAACAATGCAAGGTATACTTTTGTTTTTGAAACAAAAAGGAAGCCCCAATTAAAACATTAAACTTCATTATTACCATCAGGAGAATTGCTTGGCTAATAAAACACAAAAATTAAATTAAACAAAATTAAAAGTGTTATAAGGGTTGGAATTTTTTAAGGGATGTGAGATATGATATTCCTATAGCTATGCGAGAAACACAAATTATATACTTTAAAGTGATAATGTTGGATTGAGTAAGTATATAAGAGGAATTAAAAATGTAATTTTTTAAAAGTCCTTTAGATCAATTGTACGAGTTTGTACCTGTGCATGTAGAAGCTATAGCTAAAAGTCTCAGTTTAAATATTTTGTATTATTATTATTATTGTATAGGTAATTTTATTTCATTATTTCATTGATCGTAAATTTTCATTAACTGACTTGTTAAAAGGTATTAACATGGTCAAGTCCTGTATGACTGTATGAGATACTTTTATTTATATTCTCGCTTCAAAAAATGAAAACAAGTTCCTTTTATGTATTTTTAATTCCCAGTATAGCTTCAACATGTTGACTTGTTTCTTATAAATTATGATTATTTGAAAATGGAATATTCTGGTATATTATATGGTTATAATAAATAATATGTCATTTGTCTTGTCTTTTTAAAATTATTTCGTTTTTATGTTGACAAGAAGTTAATTAACACTCTTCTTCTTGTGGAGCTATACATCTTTCTTTAAAATTAATCATTAATTTATCGAAGCTGCATAAGGCTTAAATAACTTAAATTCTACTTTCAACTAGGAAATTAATATAAACTTTTAAAATTAAAAATTGCCTATAATGGAGTTGAGAAAAGGAAGCGTTTAGTTCGATATTATCTTGTTCGTATTTTTAACATATATGATATAAATTTGACAAAACTATGATTTTAAGAATTACGAACTAATATATTATGAAACTCTTCCATTCATTTTATGTGAATTTCAAATGAAATTAAATGTATAGTCTTTCAATTTTTAATTAATAAATTTTGATTTATTATTTTCTTTCAGGATACAAAACTACCAATGATCATTCCAACTGCAGGTATTCCAGGAGCTCCAATACTCAAACCAAAGATTGATACAAGCAGTAAGTTTTTTAATTCTTAGAAATTTTCAATTCAATTTCAAATTATACCTTCTGACTCGATTTTGGAAAATTAAACTTAAAATTATCTTTTTAAAAAGTGTGTAAGAAAAGTAATTCCTTTTTTTATAAATTCCATATTCGTAATATGATAATGTTTTGAAAAAAAAAATTGAATGAGAAAAATAGCATTTCTATTAAGTATGTTCAAAAGATAAACTTAAAGGTTAGTAGTAAAACATCAGTTGCATCAAAAACTTTGCGAGAGGAATCTAAAATGTAAATGTTTTTCAATAAGGGCAAGTTGATATTGAAATGGAATAAAACAAGCTGTGTGTGAGGTATTAACAAAATTCTTTTATTTTTTGAAAATTACATGTATGCCATTTAGTGTGAAATATAACATCGGTCCAATAGCCGCGTCGGTTTCTCAAAGTGCGGTGGCACATATCCAAGTGGTCCAATTTTCAATGTCTCTTTCGCATAGATCCGGCCGAATTTGAGCGTTGGCCTGTGTTATGTTCATACAAAACGTCAATCGTCACGTTGGCTGTGTGGCACGTAGCGCTGTCCTGTTGAAACCACATGTGGTCTAGGTCCCTATGGTTCAATTTGGACCAAAAGAAACTAATAATCATAGTTATGTAGCGCTCGCTGTTGATTGTGACCGCCTCACTAACTTCTTTTTCGAAAAAGTACTGACCACACCAAACGGCAAGCTTTTGAGGATGCATTATCAACTGGTAAACCTTCCGTGGGTTACTACTCGTCACTAAATATGATTTTTCGGCCAAAATGGATTTGAAGCCCAGTCAGCGCACAAACGCCGTGACGTTGTCATGAACTTTGAGCAACTGGATCTTGTACGGGTTTATTCCCAAATCCCGACGCAAAATTCGCCAAGCTGTAAGTCTGCGTTTCTTGAACGTAAGGGTGTTGGCTGATTGTTTACTGAACCTGTTCTCAAATTTGGCCACCTAACGTTGAAGAGTCGACCGTGAAGGTCCACCATCTTATAATAAAATTTTATCATTTAAACGTGCTGTTCAATCGTGTTACTTGCTATGATGATTTGCCATTAAAAAAGTAATTGGAAAAAAATGCCCAGAACCTTTTCTCAATTCTGATCAATAAGGAGAAAGGATATTTTAAAAAGTCTTTTACCGAGTAAAACTTAAAAAAAAAAATGGCTTAAGTTGCAAGGCGTATTACCGCAGTTTGTATAAGTTTGTAACTCCAGAAAGATTGGTCTGAGTCCCAATTATCGGTTTTTAATAATCTCTACTTAAAGGATTTTTTAAAACATATATTATTTACTTACTTAAGGTGGCGCTATAGTCAGGGGCGGACCTGGGCCTCAACCAACATGCGCCTCCAACCAGCTCGATCTCTAGCTAGCTGTCTCCAGTTTTGTACGCCAAATTGGTTGGGGTCTTCACCCACCTTCATGCGCCACCTTAGTCGCCGTCTTCCTCTACTGAGCAGTACCTCGGGATTGGATTCAAAAACCTACCAGGCTGGAGCGTTGACGTCTATTAGCTCTACATGACCCAGCCATCTTAGCCGTTGGACTTTAATTCTGCAAACTATAGGTCAATGTCGCTGTTAGCCCGTACAGTTCATCGTTATATCTTCTCCTCCATTCTATACCTGTGCATACGAGACCAAAAATTACCCGAACATTTTTTTCTCTCGAAGCATCATCTTCCTTTAACATTATCCAGGCCTCAGTGCCATAAATGAGAACCGGGATGATGAGTGTCTCATAGATGGTGATTTTAGATGCTCGAGAGAGGAATTTACTTCTCAATTGCCCTCTAAGTCCAAAGAAGCAGCGATTTGAAAGAATTATTCTTCGTTTGATTTCAGCGCTGGTGTCGTTGTCTGTGTTAAAAACGCTGCCTATGTAGACAAAGTCCTTAACTACTTTAAAGTTATACCTGTCCATGGTTTCGTTTTGTTCAAGACGTCGTTGTTCAATGTCCTTTTTTGATGATAGATGAACCCATCTTCTTGGCTTTTGTCGCAATGCTCAAAAACGCTATACTGACATCACACTTTGTTCTTCCAATTATGTCAATATCATCTGCGTACCAGAATAATTGGATGGATCTTTGGAAGATTGTGCCTCTAGTTTTGGTGGTAGAGTTTTACTCCATTCTTTTCAGAAAGATATTGAAGAAGTCACATGACAGTGCATCGCCTTGTCTGAAACCTTTGTTGACATCCAATGCATCGGTGAGATCTTTTCCGACCTTGATAGAGCAGCGTGAATTCTCCATCGTCATTCTGCACAAACGGATAAGTTTGACAGGGAAGCCAAAACTAGACATTGTTCTGCGGGGCTCTTCCCTATAAATGCTGTCATACGCGGCTTTAAATTCTATAGAGAGATGGTGGTTATCGATTTGAAGCTCCTGGGTTTTTTTTAAGATCTGCCGTAGTGTGAATATTTGGTCGATAGTGGACTTTCCTGGTCTGAACTTACACTGATAAGGACCTAATAGGTTGCTGACCAACGGCTTCAGACTTTCACATAATACGTCAGAGGGGATCTTATATACAATGTTGAGGAGACTGATGCTTCTGTAGTTGGCGCAATTTAGAGGGTCTCCTTTCACATGTATCGGGCACACTATGCTGAGATTCCACTCATTAAGCATGTTTTCTATCGACCAAATTTTGCACATGAGCTCCCTGCCTGGTGCTTTAAATATTTCGGCAGTGATGCCGTCAGCCCCAGCAGCTTTGTTTGACTTCAGTTTAGATATAGCTATCTTCTCTTCGTCGAGTTCAGGTAAGCGGAATTTTTGGTCTGCGTCGCCTAGGTTCAAGGTTGAGTCGTTCTATCTCCTAATATCGACTGCGGTTCTAACCTGCGGTGTGAAAACTAGCACTTCAGAGGCGGCATCTCTTATGGCTGCAAGGTAATGTTATAACCCCGGAGAGTTCAGACATCCTGTATACTCGCAATGTGGTTAATCTGGTTGACGGTTGATTGATCAGGAGATTTCCATGTCCGCTTGTGGATATTAAGATGTGTGACATATATAAAAATAAATTTTTTAAAAGATAAACGATATTTCTTCCATTAATTTTATTTAAAAAAAAATATTTCGTCCTTAAATGTTTTATTGTTAAAAAAATTATGGTTGGATATTTTTCTTATTAGGGATTTGAATGAATCATATTGTCTTCATATGAAGACATTTTTATCTATATACTGAACAGTATAATAAGTTTTCACATCGTTTTGTAGAAAGTTTACGATTATACGAGTAGTTCTTAATATTTCAGAATTATTTGATAGAGTTTGTCAATCAATCATCGAAAACCCATGTCTTCGGTTTTGACAAATGGCTTTTTCGTTGCATTAGGAAATTACTTTTGGACCGTCCAATAAAAGTAGTATTGATTGGGTTCATGTCTGAAAAATACAATGTTTGTACCGCAGGGCTCTGTTCTGTCTCCGACACTCTTTCTAATTTTCTTTTCCCTGATTTGCCGATGATACTACTGACTACTGAAATTCGGTTTTAGTTTCAAAACCCTGCTCTTTGGATGTAGATCATCCACGGCAATTTACATACACTTATTTCATTCTGTATTACGGCAAATCATTAAATTTGCAAAAGCTTTTAACTCATGTTCTTCTTAATATAAATCACTATAGAACGAACTCTTTAGCTGAACTTCCTTTCCCCATATCGCACTATTCACTTCCGATTCTTTAAATCATTTCCTTAACAACTTTAAGCTGAGGAGAGACAAAAAAAACATCCTTTTCGAGTTAAATTTAGCAACAATGGTCTCCGAAGCTTCAGTTTTCAGGCACTATTTCATTTGCCAGAATGAAATAAATGATTGCTTTCGGAAAAAACTTTGTCGTTTAATGTTTTTCCGGTTCGACACTGTAAAAGTTTTCTTATATTTACCTGTGATAGGAGCCAGAAAGAAATACAATTCAACACGCATCTACAATCTGCACCATTTAACACACAAAGAAAAGTAAATGATTCAAATAAAAGTGATGCTTTTTTGAAGATGGCTAAGGTTACTTTCTTTTTGTGTTCGTTGTGCTTGAATTATATCAACTCGTTATAATAAATCAAAAATTCTTAACCACGAATGAATAATTTTTAGGGAAACTAAAGGTCAAATTAACAGAATTTTTCACTAGGGCTTTTCAAAATATTGATAGATGTTAATTTGGTTCTAGATATAGGCTAATATCTGAACCGCTTTTTTAGATTAGAGAAAATAAGATACAGCCATGAAAAAAGTATAGCCATTAAGTTCTCGAAAAGGTCCAATTTTTAAATGATGACTTATTCAAAACAGAAATATTTTATTACAAAAACTTACTTTTAAATATTCTGGTAGCTGCCGTAATTTCAGAATGCGCAAGTTTAACACCGACACGCATAAGGATCCTACCATTCCCTAAAAACTGAGTGGCAATTTTTCGCAACATATCAGAGCAATCAGCAGCACGGGATCCGAAACTTTACTAAAATATTGGAGTGCTGTAAAAAATGATTTCATACCAGGTGTTAGAAGAAAAGTCGGCCATGTCGGTAAGAAAGAACCTACACTTCGCTTTTTGAGCAGTTTTGGGAAAAGATTAGCGAAATGAGGCAATCAAAAGCTCATTTAGCATTAACTCGAGTTGAAAAAAGAAACTAGCTAGAATCCTTTTGCTAAGAGGTAGAACGTAGCTCAAAACGTGATAACCGCAATTACACCAAAGCTTGGCCCAAGAAGAAGAAGGCGCCAGCAGAACAATTTACAGGAAAACCATAGAAGCAGCATGGGTCTTAAAAAGCATGGGTGGAAAAAGAGAATATCACAAAAATAGTAGCGAAGAAAAAGAAATCGAAGTATTACTAGACGCTGAACAATCAGGATTCCGTACTGGATAATCCTGTATTGATCACATCAACACCTTGCGGATTGTCATCAAACCTTGAAAATCGCTTACCACTTGTTCTGCTGTTCATCGATATTGAGAAACTTTTGACAGCGACAAAAGGAAGTTTATCAGACTTGCTTTGCAGAGGAAAAGTATCTCAGAAAAACTCTTCTTTACCATAAAAGCGACTTATGTGGTTCCAAATGATACGTCTTACACGTAGGTGGGTTATCAGAAGAGTTTTGAGTCCAAAGTGAAGTAAGTTAAGGCTGCATATTGTCAATATTCTTGTTCTTATTAGTGATCAGAGTTGTGTTGCGGAAAGCTTTAACAGGAGACGGAGTAATACGATAAAATTGACTTCGCAGACGTAAATGAACTAAGATGCTCAGCCTCAGAACCTCCAACTTATATTATCTGATAAAAATTGCTGGACTACCAGTAGAAAAAGTAAATATTTTCAGTATCTTCAAAGTATTGTCTTTACTGAAGGCTGAACCGAGCAAATTATCGCTAGCTGTAGGTATTGGGAAGTCGAAGACTGCGTTCATGATGTTGTCCAACGTTTGGACGAACAACTCTTTGAAACTACGACTGTTCCGATAAAATTACGAAACAATACTTTTATACTTATAAAAATCTCCAATTTTTACCAGAAAACTACAGAACTTTATTAATAGATGTCTACAAAACATCTCACTGCTTTTCTGACTCAATGAAGAACTTTTAAAGGAAAAGGCTTAGAAACCCATTGACACTTTTATACGAAGGCGCTTCGGAATTTTAATGCGTGAAAAGTCAATGCAATGAAATCTATTAAGGCGAGAAAGCAAAAGAGTCTGTAGATCAAGAAACACGTGAAGGAAAAAAATTAAAGGAGGAATTGTCCAGAATAGTGAAAGTCTGGATGGAGATCAAAAACGTCAAAGTGAAAGCCAAACACGATGGGGAGTAGGAGTAGATGAGGCTAGGGATCAGCCATGGATTTGATCGATTTGAGGTTCTAAGTGACTTACAGTTTATGATGTTCAAAGTGTTTTCTAGAATATTAGTAGGTTTTGAATATAAAATATAGTTCATCTTGTATTTCGAGTTTAAAAGTAAGATTTTTTCTACTTTTGAAACTTATATTAAAACCCAAAAACTACAACAATGCTCCATTTTGGTATGTTTTAAAATACATAAACCTAAAGAAACAATTCTAAATAATTGTCGAAAAGTCAAGCTGTCTAAATTTTGTGATAAATCTTAATATCTCTGGTTTTCCACCAAAACTTTACCATACTCAAATATTTATTCACAGAAACAAAAAAAAAACAATACGACAATTAAAATTAAAATAAAATAATTAAAAAGGTCAAACTTAAACTTTCTTTGAGTAATTTTATGGTTAGAGAATTTTCCTAAACAACCTTTTATACACAATTAAATTATTTCATTTCAAGTAGATAAGTCAATAGTAGCTGCTACAAAATTTGCCACATCCTATCGAACGAATGGGGACTTCGGGCGGCGTCGTCGTCGTCACCACCTTGCAGAAAGGACATGGACGATAGGACAAATGTATACCTACCTTATACAACTTGCAAGGAACCAAACCAACATTGAAAAAAAAAGAAGTAAATTCACCCTAAAACAGTCTCATTTCAATTCAGATCCATGGATAATACCCAACATAGTTTGAAGGCAAAAATTTTTGAAGAATTTTAATTTAGATCGTTTTCTTTTTGTTTAATTTTTATTCATTTCTTTATCTTAGAATTTTTTGTGAGGCAGAAAGTTACATTTTATTTCTTTGAGTTACACCAATCTTGAAATAAGTTAAAAGAGGTTGTTAAGCCCCGCAAAAGAAGAAATCGTTCGTCAGGCGTTGGGTCGGGATTCGGTTGGTGGATGGGTGGGTGGGTGTTTGCTTCGGTCGGTTGGTTAGTTTGTTGGGCGGTTGGGCGTTTGTCGAGTGAAAATGAAGAAGGATTAAAAATGTTTTAATTAAGAACGCTGTGTGTTTTGGACTATTTTTCTTCTATTTTCTTTCTTTTTTTTGAATTTATAAAGAAAAATGTAAATGATTTTGTGGCAAAGTAAATTTTGTGCCTTATACTTTCTTACTTATGTAGGTACGAAAGTAGGTTGGTTTTAGGTAGAAATAGGTTGGTATATTATGGTTATAGATACCTTATCCGGCAATGAAATTTACGTTGGGTTGAAGGATTTTTCGTTTCAAGTGAATACTGGATTGTAAAATGGTAAAAAATAATTGATGTAGGTGTATACTTAATTTTTTTATTTTTTACTTTATCCTCTGGACCCATACACAAAAAGTTGTATATTATTTACTATTTCGAAGTTAAAGCAGAATTTGTATCCTTTTCGTTTTCTAAAATGTCCTATTTTTCTCTTATAAGACAGGGACAAAATTGCATTCTATTTTATGTAAGAAATTAGATTAAATTATGTTGTTATAATGTTACAGGAACATTTTAAGAAAAAAATTTAAAAATGGTATTAATAGACTTTTTCTAGGTGTTACATAAAAGGAAAGTATGCAAAATCATACCCTTTTGATTATTAACTTCTAATAGGAAGTTTTTGTATTCGGTCCGAATTATCGAATTGAAAATTTTTACATTTCAAGCTCCCTAGAGCGGAAGTAACCAGATTTTCGTATTTAAAAATTTGTACAACTGCAAGAAGGTCGGTCAAAATAATAATACAAAAAAACAAACAAATAGAAGAAAGTTTTGTGAAAATCAAATGCTAAAATTAACTTAGCAAAACTTACTTACTTAAGGTGGCGCTACAGTCCGGGCGGTCCCTAGCTAGCTGTCTCCAGTTTCGCACGCCAAGTTGGTTGAGGTCCTCTCCCACCTGGGTGCGCCACCTGAGTCGCGGTCTTCCTCTACTGCACCGTCCCTCGGGATTGGATTCGAAGACCTTCCGGGCTGGAGCGTTGATGTCCATCCGCTCTACATGACCTAGCCATCTAAGCCGTTGGACTTTAATTCTGCTAACTAGCCCAGTGTCGCTGTACATCCCGTACAGTTCGTCGTTATATCTTCTTCTACATTCTCCATCTATGCGTACGGAACCGAAAATCACCCGAAGAATTTTTCTCTCGAAGCATACTAAGACGATCTCATCTTTCTTTGACAGGGTCCAGGCCTCAGCGCCATAAATGAGAACCGGGATGATGAGTGTTTTATAGATGGTGATATTACATGCTCGAGAGAGGACTTTACTTCTTAATTGCCTTCTAAGTCCAAAGCAGCAGCGATTTGCAAGAGTTATTCTTCGTTTGATTTCAGCGCTGGTATCGTTGTCTGCATTAAAAGCGGTGCCTAGATAGACAAAGTCCTTAACTACCTCAAAGTTATAGCTGTCCATGGTGACGTTTTGTCCAAGACGTCGTCGTTCATTGTCCTTTTTGGATGACAGCATATACTTGGTCTTGCCCTCATTGACCACTAAACCCATCTTCTTCGCTTCCGTCGCAATGCTCAAAAACGCTCCACTGACATCACGCTTTGATCTTCCAATACGTCAATAACATCTGCGTATCCGAGTAATTTGATGGACCTTTGGAACATTGTGCCTCTAGTGTTGACGGTTGAGTTTTGCACAATTATTTCCAGAACGATGTTGAAGAAGTCGCATGACAGTGCATCGCCTTGTCTAAAACCTTTTTTGACATCAAATGCATCGGTAAGATCTTTTCCGACCTTGATAGAGCAGCGTGCATTCTCCATCGCCATTCTGCACAAACGGATAAGTTTGACAGGGATGCCAAAACTAGACATTGCTCGGTAGAGCTCTTCCTTATAGATGCTGTCATACGCGGCTTTAAAATCGATAAAGAGATATGGGGTATCGATTTGAAGCTCCTGGGTTTTTTCCAAGATCTGTCGTAGTGTGAATATTTGGTCGATAGTGGACTTTCCTGGTCTAAAGCCAAACTGATAAGGACCAATCAGGTTGTTGACGAATGGCTTCAGACGTTCACATAATACATAAATAAACTTAGCAAAAACGCTAACTAAAACTAATAAAATTGACAATTTTCAAGAAGAAATGGTAAGAAAACATCTGCAAACTGAGATTCTATAAAAAAAATTTCATTGGTCAATTTCTTCAAAGAGGGCGTTCGTTCGTAGACTACTATATTAACATGTGGAGTGGAAGCGAACTTGAAGATTGCCTCAATTTGTTATATACCTGAACCGAGTTAAAATAAGCTTGATTTGAATCGATTTCCGTCGAAGATCAGAGTCGAGTCAAAGTTTGAGAAGAAAAACCTGTGTGGAGGAGTCGCTTTAACAGATTATATGTTTATGGTCTGTTTATTTGCATGTTTGTGTATAAAAAATATAGTTTTGTTTTAATCAAATTCCAAAAAAAACAGACATGGAGTAGGTAAAATATTCTTGTATGGCGCTGAACTAAGCAGTTCTTCATTGTTTAACACGAATCAAACTATCTCACTTGCACTTCACACAACTGAAACATCGAAGAACCATTTGCATTTTAGAAAGTGCTGTCATACTTAATCATTTTTAAATTTTCTTGTGAGGTGGAAACACCAAACAGATTAAGTTAATCTAAGCTGAGATAAACCTTTGGTGGAAACATAGCAAAACTTAGTTATCTTTTCTATCGTTTTCTCTTGCAAAATAAGAGCAGTTAGTCCATTTTCGTTAACAAAACTAAATAATATCAACAGTTACAGATTGATTTTTTTCCCCAATGGAAAACACAAGCATAGTTCCAAATGCACAACTACTCAACGAACACAGCCATCGAGATATAAATGTAGTATCGATCGTACCAACATCTGAGAACTAAATCACAGAAGATCCATTCGAGACTTGTAAAAATGTCAAAAACCCATCCATAGTAAGATTCTACTCTAACTTTTATCGGTGTTATTCATACTATGGATATTGTTTTTGTTATTCGTGTAAAGTGCGACTATACTAAGGATAGATTTTCCAACAAAACACGGGTAATAATGCGAAAAGATGCAAATAGAACTCTTAACAAAATTGTGAGGGTGGATTTCTTACCATATCATTTAAAAAAAAGGTGAACATTTCGGTTTACTAAAGTATCTCACGAACCAATAACGTTAGAGACTTGAATTCATTTTAAACTATATATTGTAACGTTATACCAAACAAATATATTTTTGGAAAAAACATCCAATTAACTTTATTTTGTATAAATAAAAAAAACTGAATTGATTTTACGAACAAAACATGATTTCATCTCGAAAATAATTTCATGTAACGAGAAATAACGTTTTTAACATCTGGTAAAACTTTGAGTTGACAGTTTTTTTTTTTATGAAAAATAAAAACCCAACAAAAACATTACGAAAAGTTGGTAAAAAATGATTTTCGACTGGAATATCTTTTCAAAAATTAGAAAAAATATTTGGTTTAAACTAATTGTTCTTAGGTAGAAATGGCGATCTCAAGGCAACCTAGCCTGAGATCCAATTAGCGCTGTAGTGCATTCAGCAAATTGTTCATAAAAATTTAACAGTTGATTTTTGTATACAAAGCTAAAATCTTTAAACAACAGTACCCAAAATTCTAAAAAATGATGTTCGGTTCTCGATATCTCGTGAACAATGGAAGATATTGAATTTAAATTAGTTTCATTCATCCAATTTGTATTTGTTTATATAAAAAATATGCAAAATATTGTTAGCAATTTTTAAACTTTTTAAAATAATTCAACTAATGACGTTTTTAACTAAACACGTAAGCCCACAAAACTTTCAAGCAAGACAGATGGAATTTCAAGTTATCAGTGTGGGTCGCATCTCAGCCTCTTTTTGGGTTCTTAGATTAGATAGATTTTCTCTTTTACCAAATTAATTCTACGTAATAGTTTACAAAGTCATTGCCGTCTGCCGATTGATACAAATTACATAGTATAAAATATTTGTATTAAAAAACAAATAATGAAAGAACAATTAGAATAAATAATTGCTACACAATATTGAAATCTTCAGTTTTAATGTTTTTTATTATCTCATTGAGGAGAACCATTATTTGGATCGTCGGTAAGCTATTGGCACCCAAGTATGTTACATTCATGCATGTTACAAAGCTCACATATTACGGGTACATCGTTTCTATGTGGAATATAGTTAAGACAAAGAAGTTCAGTTTTTATAAAAATAGAGACTATGGCTTATTTTTTTGATATAGTATGTCAGAAACTCTCCTCCTTTCATGATATTAACTATGAACATTTTCCACATTTGCTGCTGTATGTCGTCAACAACTTCATGAATTTCATTTATTAGGGCTTACATAGAGTATTTTCATAAGACTTTATCTATCAAGTAAATGCATATAGTAAACTTTTAAATTGTTAAATCAAAAGATTAGACAACAATTTTTATAACTTTTTTAAGAAACAACACGGTAAAAAAACGACAGTTTCATTAAACAAGTACACGTCATCGTTCACCAACTATTCTTGTATCTTCCAATGTTGCCTTCGATGTAAAAATGGGTTTCATTGTTTTATTGGTTTTTACTTTGAAAACTTGGTTCATTTACATCTATTTTAAAGGCCTTATTAACTAAATTCCATGCGTCGAATGCTGCCACCTGTCCATGAAGAATAATTTACTTCTTTTGTCATTATATTATGTTAGCAATCATATCTTTCAATTCAAGAAGTTTTTCTTCCCATTTTATTTAGCTACTATCCACAAGACTTAGTCTTAAGTCCAAGACTTGGATTGAAGCCCTTAAACTTTCTTTTTGACAGTATAGAAAAAAGCGTACAAATTTATTGGCTATAATATAATTTGTTAATAATTTACATCGTTTAATTTTTCAAAAGTCGTAAAGTTTTTTAAACAGATTTTAACTTTATAGGAAAACTAGCTGACCCGTCAAACGTTGGTTTGACATATACAAAATTTCAAGAAAATATTTTTATAGAAATAAATAACTTATTGTAAGTGTGTAAGGATATTTTATATAAGTGGGAGAGGTATAAAATTAATTCTTTAAAATTATCTAAAAAAACAATATCAATCCCTTAAATGAACAAAGTGTACAACATTTTTTGTGATCCCATCATTTCCCAATATAAACAAACTAGATAGTTTGAACACTCGACACAGGCATGCATGACATCTTATTGGAAAGTGAAGGCGTTTGAATTGAATTGGCACATCTGTGTTTATAATAGGGATTATTGGTTATATTTTCACCTTGGAATTTGCCATTTAGATTTATGGCTTCAAAAAAATGTTCATTAATTTTAATTAGATCAAAAACTCAGTTCGATAATTTACAACTTCGGTAGCATCACAAACTGTACCAATAGATTTTTATGACACCAAGCCTCCTGGTAACAAATGTCTTATCTTGAGATTTAATTTGTTGACATCAACATTCTCTATTTTTTGCCACTCATGACTTCTATATTGTCTCTGTACATCGGGAAATATCTGACCATTGAGAGCATCTTGTGAATCAATAATCGTGCAGAAATTGACCGGTAATTTTATGCCTCCGCTAGTCACTTTTCCGTCGCCTATATCTAATAGTAGTTTTGAGAATTTTTCAGTGGATGGATCTTGAAGCATTTGAACACGCATATTTACTTTCAGTTGTACTTTTTCAACATTACGCCACAGTGGCGATGATTTTAAGCACGCGTTGATCTCATTAGCGTACGTTAAACGCGGATCAAAGGGAAATTTTTGTCTGAAATCATCTGAAAGAAGTAAACTGCCGCCAAGAATCTGTCGTTGTTTTTTATATCTTTCAATGTCCTATTCAACGCCTCAAGCAGATGTTTGTGTGTCATAGTACATTCATTCCAGATGATAATTATACACTTTTTTAGCACTGTGGCCATGGATGATTTTTTTTTATATTTTAGCAAGAATTAGCGAAATAAGGAATGTTTTGTTGCTTCCACGTAGTGCATCAAAAAAAAAAACAGAATCCACCTTGTACTGCTGAAACTGCTAGCACGATGTGGTCATAAATGGTTTTTATTCTTCATTCATTAGTAGGACATTGCGAGCTACAATCCATTTTTACAGTATTGTATTGTAGTTTCCGATCCAGTTCAGTGTCTTTTTAAATTTTGATCTCGATAATTTGCCCAAAGTAGAATTATTAACCTTGTAGAATTTATTGTTTGAAGATTCAATGCTGCCACTATCCATGAGTGGCACTTGTACCGATCACATTTAAAAACTTTCAATACGCGGTATGTGCATCATATCACTTCTCACATCAAATATTCGACATAGCCGAAAATGATGATGGGTGCTTAAGATTTTTCCGATGGTTTACGAAATTTTTCACTCCTTCTCTCTGGCTGTTATTCACACCTATGGGAGGTGCCGGAAAAACAAGTTTAAATCTCTTAGAAACCAAAAAAAAGCTTCAAAATTGATAAGCCATAGAACTATAGCCGTAACATATACAACGCATAAAAACCACTGCAATGTTTCATGCCTTTCGTTGTTTTCTTGTTGTTTTTAGAAACAATATTAATTCGAATTCCGCTACTTAAACAATTTAGCCGTAATACTCGCACTTCCAGGAATGCTCAGCCGTTTACTCCTTAGCTCAATTTCGGGCATATACTGTCAAGAACGGAGATTCTTTTTTTAAACCGCACAGCGAGAATGTTGAATGCTTTGACCAACCTTGTTTTTCTTTTTTGGTGTCAACGTTTAAATCATCCAATTTCCATATCTGAACAGTAACTTTTTCGGGATGCTTTTAACTTACTTAGATATTGGGTGGGTTAACTAGACTCACTCATTAATTGAACCTGATCGCAAAAGTTTTTTTTTTATAATAAAAATGAGAGTCTTTCCAACCAGTGAAAGGCATTTGACTGTCATGCCAGAGATCTTGGGTTCCTGCCTATTCCACCTAAAGTTATATCTCTTTTGTCTCTTGCGAGGAAATGACCTACTCGCACGCAGAAATAGTTCAGAGTTGTTAGTCACTAGGCCCTAGTGCGCCGCCAAATTTATTTTATTTTTAAACAGCCCATGCACGTCAATGTCAGTGGTAATTTATTCTCAGGTCTGGAAAGGCTAAGTGCTTATGAGTAACAAGATATCAATTTCCTTAAATTATCCTAAAAACTTTTAGTTCCAATCTTAAATTTAATTGACGTATAGATATTTGTTAAATGTTTTCTGAATAACATAAAGACTTTTCTGTGGAAAGATGTTGAAGAATGTAAAAATGGTGCCCGAATAGAGAACCGATTTTCGTAATGCCACATATTTTTGAACGCTTTATGGATATTATAAATAAATAAATAAATTGGGTGGCTCAACAGTCCGTTGTGAACCAGAGCCTAATGACTTACAACTCTCAACCATTCCTGTGTGCAAGTACTGTTGTCAGGAATGGAAGGGACCTACAATTTTAGGCCGAATCCGAACGGCTAGTTTTAGAAAGCACTTTTTAATGACAAGAATTACTCTTGGAGAATTTGTAAATTCCTCGCAAGAGGCAATACTGTAGTAGATTGGGTACTTTACCAAAGCGCTGCATAGGTCAAGTATAAGAGAATGAAGTAAAGAAAGTTATAATAAACATGAATTAAAGAAAACATACGATAAATGTAAATGAAGTAAAATGAAGAGATTAGTCTAAGTTCAGCATTCATAGAATAAAGTTACATATATTATATTGTTTAAAAGTTTTTTTTTTTTATATATATATTTTTGATTGAGATCTTCAGGTTATGGGCCCAGATCTCTCATAAAAATGTCAAATGTTATGGAATTAGTTTTTGCGAAAATAAAGCCCTTTGATGGGCGTAATTTTGATTCTTGGAAGTATCGGGTGGAAAATTTTCTCGAAGCGCAGAATGTTCTCGAAGTTTTGTCGAATGAGAAACCAGAGACAACGGCAGCTCAAGATGCCGCTAGATGGGATGAAAAAAACTCTAAGGCTAAAAATTTAATAATATGCCTAGTCGATGATAATCATCTTGAGTATATTAAAGGTAAATCTACAGCTAAAGATATGTGGAAAGCACTTGTTACCACATTCTCAGGGACAAATATGGCAAAGCAGAACATGTTACGCACACGTTTAGACAGGTTAAAATATGAGATGGGAAGTGACATGAAAAAGCATTTTACCAAGTTTGATGAATGCACAAGGGAATTAAGTGCAGCTGGAGCGAAATTAGATTCGACTGAAATTATTTATTATTTGTTTAAATCTTTCCCAGAAGATTTTCAGCCGCTCATAACGGCACTTGAAAATATGCCGGATGACACTTTAACCTTGGAGTATGCAAAGTCCCGCTTATTGAATGAAGAGATGAGACAACAGGTGAATAAAGAAACAGTCGATATCGATGTCGCTGGCGACGCAGCCTTTTCTGTACGTTTTGCTGGAGAATGTTTCAAGTGTAAAAGAAAGGGCCACAAAAGTTTTAACTGTCCCCTAAATCGACAAAAACCGACTTTTCGGAAGAAAGGTTCGTTTTCTAAAAATGCTAGGGATAGTAGTGCTGTTGCGTTTATGGTGGCCAACATGAATGCTGATAGGAATGTTTGGTTGTTAGACTCAGGAAGTACACGGCATGCAACAAATGATCTTGAGGCTTTGACTGATGTTGAGGAGCTGCAGAATCATTTGGTAATAAACACCGCTGAAGAAGGTGGTGCAATGAAAGCAACACATAAAGGGGTGTTGAAGGGTCATACGTTTGTTGATGGAAAGATGGTTGCTATTGAGGTGACGGAAGTGTTGTATGAAAAGAGCTACGAATGAATCTTCTTTCATTAAAAGCACTGCAAGAAAAGGGTCTTGAAATTTATTTTGTTCGTGGTCACAAAGCATTGATCAAATTCAATGGCATAACTGTTGCAACGGGTGTTTTGTCACATGGGTTGTATGAGTTGAAGCTATATCCTATAAAAAATCAAGTAAATATGTGTAAAACAGATGACGTGTGGCATCGTAGATTGGGTCACGTGAATGACTCATACTTAAAAAAAATTAAAGATGAAAATATGGTAACAGGCTTGGAATCGGCTGAGGAAAAGGTTTCATGCTACCCGTGTGCTCAAGGAAAGCAAACAGAAATGCCATTTTCAGGGCAAAGGCCAAAAACTACAAGAATTCTTGAAAGAATTCACACCGCTGTGTGTGGGCCTATAAAGCCAAGTACACATGGAGGACATAGGTACTTCGTGACTTTTCTTGATGACTTTAGCCATTTTGCACAAGTGTTTTTGATTAAACAAAAGTCTGAGGTATTTCAGTGCTTCAAAAATTTTGAAAGCCATGTGACAGCAAAATTTGGACATAAAGTCGTTTACCTGAGATGTGACCAAGGGACTGAATATATGTCGAATGAGCAAAAGAAGTTTTATGCTGCGAAGGGTATTCAATTGGAACCTACAGTTGGTTACTGTCCTAGGCAAAATGGTGTAGCGGAGCGCTTCAACCGAAGTGTAGTAGAGAGAGCTAGGACTATGATGATGGATTCTGGAGTTAAAAAGGAAATGTGGGGTGAAGCAGTTCTTACTGCAACCTACCTACTCAATAGGAGTCCAACGAAATGTGTTATTGGTAAAACACCTGCAGAAGTATGGTTTGGTGTTAAACCAGACATCAAGAAGCTGCGAATATTTGGGTGCCAAGCATTTGCACATACACCCAAAGAAAAAAGGTCGAAATTTGATCCCAAAAGCAAAGCGATGATGATGGTAGGCTACGGAATTAATGGGTATAGGTTATGGGATTCGGATTCGCGAAAAATAGTTGTTGCCAGAAACGTAAGGTTTGATGAGCAGTATTTTCCGGCAAGAGGCAAGAATAATCATGAGTCAAGTACGATTGTTGTTAGTGAAAAAGTAAAGTCAGATTCAGAAGGGGAATCTATAAAATATGAAGAAACTGTTGATGATGTTGCTGCTGGTGACGTGGCTGCTGGTGACGTGGCTGCTGGTGACGTGGCTGCTGGTGCCGTGGCTGCTGGTGACGTGGCTGCTGGTGACGTGGCTGCTGGTGACGTGGCTGTTGGGAACGAGTTTGATGATGTCGGGGTAGATGAGTTTGGTGACAGTGTGGTGCAGAATAGCGAAGATTCAACAGATTCTCAATTTGAGTCCGCTTCTGAAGATGGATCCAAATTGGCGCTCCGACAGCACAAAAATTTGGCAAGTCAAAGGCAGAGCTGTCGTGAGCGCAGACCTCCGGGCAAGTTAGCTTATAATAGTAATTTTGAACAGATAAATCTGTCCCAGTTTTATTTTTCAGCTGAACCGAAGAACTTCAAAGAAATTGATCTGAGACCTGACCGGGAGCATTGGAAAGCCGCTGTTGTAGATGAGTTAAAGTCTTTAAAATTGAACGAAACTTTTGAGCTGGTAGAGAGGAGACCTGACATGAAAATAATAAGTTGTAGATGGGTTTTTAAGCTAAAGACCGACAAAGATGGTAAACCTATTACATATAAGGCAAGATTAGTGGCAAGGGGGTGTAATCAAGAGTATGGCATTGATTACGAGGAAACATATGCACCTGTGGCAAAGTTGGCAGCTATTCGAACTGTGTTGTCAGTGGCTATACATAAAAGCTATTTAATTTCGCAAATGGATGTACGAACAGCTTTTCTTAATGGAGAATTGCAAGAGACGGTGTACATGCAAGTTCCTGAGGGTATGGCTGTTGCACAAGGTATGATATGCAAATTAAAAAAATCTTTGTATGGGCTGAAGCAGTCCCCTCTTTGCTGGTATCGTAAGTTCCATGACGTAGCTGTTAAAATTGGATTTGTGAGAGCGCAACATGATTACTGTATATATGTAAGACAGTGCAACAATAATGTAAACTATTTGGTTCTTTATGTTGACGATCTCCTACTCATAAGTGGAAGCAAAGAGGACCATGCTAAAGTAAAGAGTATGTTAGAAAGAGAGTTTGAGATGAAAGAATTTTTAGAGCTTGAACAATTCCTTGGTATAGGAATCAAACATAATATTGAAGAGTCATGGTTGAGTATGTGCCAAAAGAAATCTATCAAAGATTTACTCATATACATGAATATGACAGATTGCAATGGAGTTTCTACTACGATAGACCAGTCAATAAAGCTCAAGAGAATCGAAGATGATGTTAAGAAAATAACGGTGCCATATAGAGAGCTCATTGGTAAGGTCATGTATATGATGCTTTGCAGCAGACCTGATATATGTTTCGCCATATCTCAGTTGAGTCGTTATCAAGACTCTCCAGGTGTAGAGCATTGGCAATGCGGTAAAAGGTTGGTGCGTTACTTGAAGGCCACGATGGATTATGCGCTCGTTTATAAAAAAAACATAAAGGCAAAACCATTACTAGGATTTGTTGACGCTGATTACGCTTCGGATGAAACCGATAGGAAATCTACTAGTGGTTTTCTATTCAAAGTTTTTGGAAATGTTGTAAGCTGGTCGTCGAAGAAACAACAAGTTGTTGCATGTTCAACCACTGAAGCTGAATATATAGCTTTGGCACTAGCTGTACAGGAAGGTATTTGGTTACGTGGATTGTTAGCTGATTTGCTCATTGATGTTGATGTTATACCTATATTCGAGGATAACCAGAGCTGTATAAAAATGGCGTATAACATGGAAAACAAACGTGTTAAGCATATTGATGTCAAACATCATTTTATTCGACAGAAGGTAGATGAAGGTGATGTCACATTGCATTACGTTAATACGAAAGATCAGGAAGCAGACATTCTTACAAAGCCTTTGGCTAAACCACAATTCCAGTACCTGACAGAGAAGTTGGGACTTATGCATCGAGAAGGGGTGTAGTAGATTGGGTACTTTACCAAAGCGCTGCATAGGTCAAGTATAAGAGAATGAAGTAAAGAAAGTTATAATAAACATGAATTAAAGAAAACATACGATAAATGTAAATGAAGTAAAATGAAGAGATTAGTCTAAGTTCAGCATTCATAGAATAAAGTTACATATATTATATTGTTTAAAAGTTTTTTTTTTTTATATATATATTTTTGATTGAGATCTTCAAATACCCGCGCAAATAAATTTTTTTAAATTAAGGTGGCACAGGCAGGGATTGAACCCAAGACCCCTTGCATGACAGCCCAACGCACTAACCATCATGCCACGGGTGCTACGGCTGTTATGATAATAAAAAATTGAAAAGAAATACAGTGTGGCAGATGTCACTTTTATGAAATGGATGCGTTAACAATCAAAGTTTGAAAGTCCCTTTATTGAATGGATGAGCCTAAGTTTGGTTGACCGATTTTGAAAAATATTGTTTGCTTCATTTGGTAACCTCTCTGCAATTGGATCTCTAGATAACTTAAGTCTCTGTGATTTTCCTTCGATATTCTTCTTAAATATTTTCGATATTTTTAGATAAGTCACTTTGGGACGTCATTTTGTATACCTTTACAATAAATCCAAACTTGTTGAAAAAACATACCTTTTCATCTGGAATTGAATTATCTTAAGAATTTCATTACAGTCCTCTTTGAGTATGTTAAGCACTTGGCCTAGTTTTCAACATCATTTCCAATCCTGAAGAGCTTCTATACAGTGCTGTTAAGGAAATGCCTTGCCTTAAACTTAACACTGATGAAGAATGGGGTGGTTTTTTGTTTGTAAACCGACGAAATTCTGGCTCTATACGTTCTCCACGCTCTGGACATGATATGAATGGCAAAATATACCTATACCCCAGCCTAAAATGAAAAGCCCCTCCCAAAATGGTGAATGGAGTGAACTGATTTCTTAATTGGATGCAAGGATAATATCGGTCAAGAGCTGCGTGTGGTTGTAGGTGTTTATATGAGATAATGATGATGATGTGCAAACAAAGCCAAAAAAAACAACCACCACAAAAACCCATGTGTATGAATACAAAATCAAAAAACCAAAAAGAAAATAAAACAAAAATTCAAAAACACTCAACGTTTTATTTGGATTCCTTAATGTGGCTGCATTGCATACATTTCCATTCTCGTAAATTGCCACATTCCTTCGTTATCGTATGGCAATACATTCCGCATTATATTAACCAATGTATACTTTTTAAATTGCGGCAGAATGCAAGCAACATATCCCATCATAATAATCCGAGAGACACATAGGTTTCTATCTATCCTAGAGAGGGAGCTGCTGGTTATGATGATGCCTCCACCATATATGAAGGCGGATTGGTGCAGCAGCAGCAGCAGCAGCATCCTCCATCTCCATATACACATCAGCAAGGATTCCAAAGGATTCCAAGGATATATTCTGGCTAAAAATCCTATGCCGCTATGAAATATTCAAATTCATTGATAAAAGCTTTTATTTACTCCCAATCATAAATTTTCGATATTTGCCATAAAGGGTGATATTGAGGGTGTACTATACGTTATACGAGTATGATGATGATGATGATGATGGGTGGAGGTTGAGGTTGGTAGGACGAAGTAGCAGGCTAGGGCTGTGAAACATCAGACAGAGAATGGATACGGTTTTTGGGTTTTTTTTGGGCTTCGCCATCAGATGAGGTGGCAAACATTTAAAATTGCTTTTTCCGGGCGCGGTGGCCGGAGTGGGTCGATCCTGTTTGGGTTGGATTGGGTTGAGTTGTCGTTTTGGGTTAGCTGAAGAATTATATATTTCTTCCTTTTTTTTCTATTTATATACATTTTGTATAAATTTTTTCTCTGAAGCTTTTATACTCATTTTAAATTTAAATTTATTCTGGCTTGTGCCAAGCCAAGGCACCCATGTATTAGCTAAATTTAGGTTGTTTTTTTTTTGTTCTTCTTACTTTTGGGCTATACTTTGCATTTAATCTCTTTTTTGTATTTGAAAAGCATTCTAAATTTCCATTGGGAAATTATGATATTGATACATAGGCTAGGCATAATACCAAAAATTTCGAGATAGATAAATTTATACATGTGTCTAAGGCAGGCAAAGGCATGGAGATGGGGATAGATGGCGTGATGAAAGGCAACAAAGGTCAATTGAGAGCTTCCTGATAAATTCTTTAAAAAAACCGCAATAAATTCGAATTCGCTTCATTGATATAATTATGTTTCATCAATGCGAGGAATCATTAACAGGGCGCAGAATTAATGATTTTTATTTTTGCAATAAATTGCTAGAGTTATTTTTTGCGCTTTGTTTTTGACTGAAATAGACCAAAGTTAGGATAAAAAGAAACTCTATCGATTGGTGGGCCTTGGCAAATTCACTTAAAAATAAAACAATTATTGTTGGTGCTAACTTATCCGTAGACTATTTCCAAACATTATTTTCGTAGCTTTTTGTCAACAGAAAACAATGCAGATCTGCACACGCAACATTTTCCAGGCGTTATAAATGCAGTTGTTGATCAAAGTTTTCATTAACAGAATTGTGTACAAAGTTATCCGGTTTAAAAGACAACAAAGCACCAGGTTTAGACCGAATACCTTTCGAATTTTATAAAAACGCTCCCCTTAGTTTTATTAATGAGATTTTGCTATTTTTTAATAATATTATTGAAGCTGAACAGATTCCAACTTCGTTTCGTCAGTTGGCTATTGTTCCTATTTTTAAAAAAGCCTGACCTAAATGAAGTTGTTAATTATCGTGGTTTATCTCTATCGGATACTCTCTATAAGTTGTTTACCAGCTTGCTTCGAAGTCGCATCAATGAATGGTTTTGACAAAATGACAAAAAAATTAAAATAAAACAAGGAGGTTTTCACTTTTTTGTTGATTTTAAATCGGCTTTTGACACGATTTCAAGAAATGCCCTTTTGTTTAAACTGAGATATATTGGTATGTCAAACATAATTGTAAGGCTTTTAAGAATTCTTTATTGTGATAATGAGTCAGTAGTATGTTCTAACTTTTTTAATGTCCGCTAAGGTGTAAATCAAGGCTGTAAGCTAAACTTTGTTCGCAATCTATCTAAATGATTTGAGTAGCGAACTGCCTGGCGGGATGAAATATGTAGTATTAGAATATAAGTGTTATTTTACGCTGGTGATTCGGTTCTATTGGCAGGATCCCCTCAAGAACTTCAAAGCATGATTAATAAACTTGCAGAGTATTGCGAACGTTGGAAGGTATATATTAATCTGTCAACATCAAAGTCTTTGGTTTTCCGACGTGCAAGACGTCCGCTTGAACAAAATGGTTCTTTAATGGTTCCGAAATTGATGAAGTGAATGATTACCAAAACTCGGGGTACTAATAACTTACAATCTCAAATACAAGAAACATTTGGTAAACAAATTAACAAGCTCAAACAATGCAATCAATTTCTCGTGTCTTCTTTTATTAGTAATCAGAACATTTCCCAAAGCAATAAGTTGAAAATTTTTGAAGCAGCTTCGAGATCTATCATGTGTTATGCGGCACATAATTGGGGACAGTGTGAACATGAAGACGTTG
This sequence comes from Eupeodes corollae, assembly GCF_945859685.1. NCBI lineage: Eukaryota > Metazoa > Arthropoda > Insecta > Diptera > Syrphidae > Eupeodes > Eupeodes corollae. The sequence goes on from NC_079147.1 coordinate 37,486,253, forward strand.
AAAAACTTTTATGTTTTTTCCTAAAAAAATGCTATTTCTTCCAAAACACACTCCCAACTATATGTTGCCCCTCGAAACTGGTATCAACAACATGTTTATATTCACTCTCAACTTACATTTGATTCCATACGGAAAGTTTTTAGCTATCCAAGAAACCGACTCCCAAAAATATTAGCAGAGGAAACAATTCAAAAGTCAACATTCTGGGTTAATGAATGGGTTAATGTTTTTGGTGATGATGGAATAGAATTTAACTTTTATTCTCAAAATATTGATTGGAATTTGAAACATAAAAACGTTATTGAAACTTTAATAAGATAGGCTTGGGGAAAAATGTAGAAATAAAACGAATGTCACAGATTCATGATGAATATTGTCGTCTTGAATATATGAAAAACGAGTTATATTTTAATGACGTGTTGCAAGCTAAAGTCATATCATTGATTTTTAAGGCAAGAGGCGGGCTTCTTAATATTAATGCTCGGGCATTCAAAGATAACACAAATGGAATATGTTCAATTTGTAACTTGGATCTAGCTGAAAATGCTTTTCATTGTGTGGCAATTTGTGCAATTTATGAAAGAATTAGATTTTTCTACTTCGGGAAAGAAAGTTTAACAAAATATGAATTTTACATAAAAATGAATGGCCAAAACAACACAACTCTTTATTTATAGCTTTTAGAAGTTTTGAAATATAGAAAACTTAATTATTAAACAATTTGAAATATATGTAAATGAAATATTATGTTAAATATAAATATCAACATAAACAAAAAAAAAATGAACATTGTATTGTAATAAACTAAAAATCAAAAATTAAATCGCATTTGCCAATCTGACAGACAACAATATTGTTAATGTCATATTATTTTGCTTATTACATCGTATTACTTTTATTTAATAAAATCAATATCAACTCTTAAAAAATTTGAGATTTTTTAAGTTTATTTTATTGTTTTTGTATCTATTTTTTGAAAAATAAATACATTATTATTAATATTATTATTATTATTATTATTAAGTTAGGATAAAACTTAAATTTTAAATAAATAATTTATCATGTTACACATATGCATTTCGGATTTTTCAAGCAAACGCAGTAATCTTTAAATTATAATTTAAATACTTACTTACTTACTTAAGGTGGCGCTACAGTCCTGTGTGAACTAGGGCCTCACCCAACAAATATTTGTTTCTAATTTCTGAAGAGGAGTGTGAACACGAGGGAGACTTCACAAAAACATTAAAATTAAGAACTTATTATTCCATCACAAGGAAAAAATGGTCACGAAAGTGTGTCAAATTAAATTATATTGTTTCTTAACCCAAAGAAGTCAACTTTGGCTACCAGGCTAGTAAGAAAATCTAATATTTTATGTCATAAAATATTCATTTATTCAACTCAAAAATTGCGTTCATTTTTGAAATCTTTTCATTCACTTGAATTCTTCGATGGCAGTCAAATGATAGCAGTACTTTTAAGATTAAATGATTGGCAAAAAATTGAGTCCTAATCTTCATGAAGTCATAAAAGATTGCATTATTACAATGTTGTATTATTTTACAAGCCTGCTATAGATATTGCAAAGATGCAATTTTTTCCAAATTGAAATTTTCATAGCTTTATGTTTGTAATTCACAGATAAATTATTATATTTTTAAAGACTAAAGTTTAAAAAACACTTTCTAGAATGTTCATCGTTTTCTAAATGGATACAATTCATGTTTTGTTATTTGGAGTTCAATGCTTTGCGTCTATGTGATGAAATGTGCATTTCTGAGGCTTCATTCTATGATATTTAAAAATAAAAATACTTAGAGAATTTGGTTGAATCAAAACTTCTAAAGAGTTTAAAATTATAAAATAAAAAGAGGCTGGGATGCTACCCACACTGATAACATTCCATCCCGTCTGTCGATTTGTCTTGCTTAAAAGTTTGTCTATATGTATTTGTATCAATTTTTATCAAATTTGCGTACCATTTTTTGTAGATTTTATTTTTTTGAAAAAGCGGACCGTTGGATTTTTATATAAAATTTTTAGAGTTTTATTTTTTGTAAAAAAAACTGTCAATTCGATTTTTTTCAAATTGTATTGAATGTTGAAAACAATATTTCTTATAAGATAAAATTAGTTTTGAAGCCAATATTTCAAATATTTGAAAAGATATTTGAGTCGAAAATCAATTTTTACCAACTTTTATTAATTTTTTTTAGGTTTTTATTTTTTGTAAAAAAAACTGTCACTTTGATATTTCTCAACATTTTTCAGAATGTTGAAAACAATATTTCTTATAAAATTAAATAAGATTGAAACCCAAATTTCAAGTTTTTGAAAAGATATTTGAATCGATATTCCCTTTTTACCAATTTTGAGTAATTTTTTTTGGATTTTTATTTTTTATAAAAAAAAACTGTCAATGATTTATCCCAAAATTTTATCAGATGTCAAAAATATTATTCTTCTTTGCACAACATTGTTTTGGAGATGAAATTATGTTTAAGTCTTAAAATTTTGGAGGTGAACATTTTTTTTTTTCAGTTTTTTTGATTTATAAAAAAACCGTTAAATGGAATTTTTCCAAAAAATTATGCTTGTTTGGTATCACGTTACAGTTTATTATATAATATTTAACTCAAGTCTCTAGCGTTTTTGACGCAATTTTCTTGTGAGCCCTTTTTGCATCTTTCTGCCTCATTATCTGTACAACAAAATTTATTTGAATACCATATCTCTTCTGGTTCTTGAGCTATGGACAACGAAAAAAACTTCGAGAACGTACGGACGTACGAACGTACGTACACACGCACGCACAGACATCTTTCTAAAAATCTTTTATTTCGACTCTAATGAGAAATGTCAAAATTTTCAATTTGATAAACCGGACCCATTACAATAACTTCCTATGGAAAGCTAAAAATAAGTCGTGTTTTTCTTCCTGATGCTTAACTTCAGAACGCACAAACCTATTTAAACGGTTTTGCATTCGTTGGAAAAGTCTTGGGCTTCGTAAGCAGACAAAATTTAGTAAAAATTTCAACAGAAAAGCGGTCAACTCCGATTAGCTTCTCATAGAAAGCTATTGTAAAAAGTTCCGATTTGTGCAATTGAAAATTTTTAAATTTTTTCACGTTTTAAGGGCCCTATATTTCAAACAAAAGCTTACTTTTGGGAAGCTATTTTAGTCAACCATATCTCAAGAAACGCCTGACGATTCTCCCATCATCTTATATCGGAAGCCCACGCCACATGCACGAATACGCTTTGACGTAAGTGCGAGTTTATGGAACTCCAGATTCCAAGATAATGGTCGAACTATCAAAGTTAAAGTTCAAAATCTTTTGTGGAATAACGTAAAAACATTTTAGCTAACCACTACTATGAGAGTTCAACTTCAAAACTATCAAAGTGCTGCACAATTTTCCAAACAATTGTTACCTGTTGGAAATGAAAAAGTGGCAGTTGATGCCAAAACTGGATTAATTACTCTTACCAACGACTTTGGCCGATTTGGAGACTCTCAAATAGATCTTATTGAAAATGTTTTCCCAAACATTAGTGAAAATTAAGAGAATTATGCTTGGTTAAGTCAACGAGCAATTCTCGCCGTAAAGAAAAATTATATACACACACTGAATTTCACCATTGAATCAAAAATCGCGGGCTATTAGTGACATACAAATTCGTTGATTCCATAACAAATCTCGAAGATGTCGGAAATTATCCAGTGGAGTTTGTGAACTCTCTGAAGTTACCAGGATTTTCACCACATAACTTGCAAGTCAAAGTTGGTTCAGTTATTATGATATTGCGTACTTTGAATCAACCGCGACTTTGCAACGGTACTCGACTTGCGGTGAAAAGACTTATCCCGAATTTGATTGAGACAACCATTATTAACTTCAAACGATTGCACATTCTGGTTTGCCTTGCGTTTGCAATGACAATTAACAAGTCGCAAAGAATATCGCTTACTGTTTGCGGGAAAATCATTGTTTTTCACATAAGCAGCTATTTATTGCGTGTTCACGAGTTGGGAAACCTTCCGCTTTGTTTGTGTTTCAGACCAAAAAACAAAAACCTGTGGTTTTTCAATGAAACAGATTATTTGCGAGTGAACTAGTATAACGGTTAGATTCAGTATTAAGTTGAGATTCACTTTCATTTTTACTTAGAGTAGTTAAACTAAATTACACTTCGTTTTTGTAATTGAAATAAAATATTTTTTTTCCTTTTCAAATATATAAACAAATAAAATAATTTGTCTCCATCTTTTAATCCCCAAACAAAATGTTACAAGAAACGAAGCCATCTGGTGGCGAAACAGAGTTCACCGGATTTGCTGGTTTAAATAAAAAAACATTAGTTTGAGATATTTTCTTTCAAAAAAATTAACAGTAATGAAAAATATCATTATTCGTAGTATAAAATGATTATGAAGGGAATATTATTTTCTGTTTGTTACATATTCCAACTATCATCCATTTTCTCTTAATTCGTTGTTTAATAAAAGTCGATAGCTTTATGAGACGAACAATTTTTCTTTTATTTTTTAAATTACTTAAGAACAAAAATAGTACATGGTTCATTTTTTAATAAGGTCCATAACATCATTTGATATTTTAATATTTGTAGAAAACATTTATTGATGTCACCACAGGTTTTTAAGGTTTTGACCAGAAAGTAAATACACAGATTTTATGGACTTGCGAAAGTCCAAACATATGCTCAAAACATGTTAAAAAACGTTGCTTTTTAAAATTCATTATCAATTTCAAAAAAATATTTATTAAGCTATCATTTTATTTTGTTTTGCGAAAAAATATTTGATTTTACTTGAAAAATTAAAAATAATACCATTTTGAAGCGTTCGTTGGAATGAAGTTGTTTAGTAATCATACAACGCTAGTTGGAGTTGCTTTTCTTTTCTATCAAAGTTTGTTTTCTTCCTAAATGTTTTCTATTAGTTAGTAGACAAGCTGAACTCCTATGGCCGCTTGGCTCTGATACAGCTTTTTGGAACTAGAGATCCACATTTGTCGTTCTTTCTTCGAACCAGTAGACAGACTGAACTCCTTTGGTCGCCTGGCTCTGGAACACATACACACTGTTGCGTACCACAACAACGCTTCAAAATTAAATATATTTAAATCCTTTTATTTAACAATTTATTTATTTGAAGGATTTTTTTTTTTTAAATAACACCCTGATTCATGATATTATTTTTATTTTCCAAGTCTTTTTATGGAAAACAAAATAAGATTATAGCTTGGTTTTGCATTGAAAATGCAATAAGTTTGATTTTAATTGAAGTTTCAGTTGCTAACCTTTTTAGTCGTAAACTAATTTTTATCAATTTTTTTGAAAGTTTTTATTTTTAAGAAACACACATATGACAATGGATTTTCCTAAGAACATCATTTTACGTTAGCGACAAAATTTCGCACAGAATTAAATAACGTAAAAATCATTTATTATAGAGAAATATTAGGGTTAAACATAAGTTTTTACCTACTTTGCGTATTATTTTCTTTATAGATTCTTATTTCGTATAGAAAAACTGATAGTTTATTTTTCAAAAATTTTAATAATTTTTGATATTTCAAGTAGATAGGTTTTAACAACTTTTAGTACTTTTTTTGTATTTATATTTTATAAAAAAAATGTAACTTCGATTTTTTCAAACTTTTACCCGATGCCAAAGACGTAATTTTTCGTTTTTTTCTATGCCTTAAATATTCGAGATGACAAATCTTTTATTTCATATCAACATAAAATGTAACTAAGGTCACGAGCACTATTGGTTCGTGAGATATTTTGGGTCAGCCAAAATGTTCATTTCTTTTTAAATTTCTATAGTATAGTATTAAAACAAAATTTATTTGATGTCGATATCTACACTGATTCTTGAGATATGGATGGCTAAAAACTGTATCGTAAACGAACGTACACAATACACATGCATCTCTCTTAAAATTGTTGGTTTAGATTTTGAGGACATTGAAACGAAAAGCAATTTAAAAATTGTGAACGGGAAACATACAAAATATTTAAATACTAAAATCGCAAACTATATTAGAGTTCACATTATTTAAAAACAGTTTTTTTTTTTATTGTATGTTCTTAGTTTATAATATTTTATTAGTGACTCGATTTACCTTTTATTTCATAATGAAAATTCGTGTATTAAATCGTGCAATAATTTACCTATTTGTATGAGACATTTCAATATTCAGTAGTTCACAGAGGAAAGAAAAGTATTAATGTAGAATTTTGAACCTACAAAACAAATTCAATACATTCTTTTACAGAGAATGAAACTGAGAGATATGGATGTCCAGTTCATAAAGTTAAAATGTTCTGTTATCTTACTCCATATTCAAAATCATTTGAATTAAATATAGCTACGTGTTGATATTTTATTTCATTTAAATTCTAATGTTCTGCTCAAATGCATTCTAACATTTAGCTCTCACTTTGCTATAAAACTGCGCTATATTCAATTTTTACACTAAAACTATCAGAAGACCAAAACTCGGCATATACCACCTCTAATAAACAGTTTCTGTATTTAAAAAAATATGGTTTATAAAGTCCTTGTTTATATGTTTATATAAAGCTTCCTTTGAATATAATATTATTTTAAACAAATTAAAATCTAAAATAAAGACAAAAAAATACATTTGCTAAATAAGTTTTTATAAAACATGTTTTGTAATTTTCATCATGTTATTTTATCAGTTGAAGCTACCAGCCAAATCAGCCGGAAATTCGTTTGTTTTGAAATGAAAATGAACATCATTCCGAAAATCCGAAATTCATCTCATCATCCTATCAGTTCATTCGGAGTGCGTATAACAGTTATACTCATATTCCCAATATTTCCCCAAAACGAATGCACTTGTTCATTTTACCCCATTTTCGGAATCAAAATAACCAAAACTTTAAATAAACTTCTCGAAATGAACTTTCTCCGAATTCTCAAAACTCAAAGAGATTCAAAAGAAGCAAGGCAAAAAGAACACATAACATTTTCCAACTTTAATTCACATGAGAATTTAAAATGAGCATCAGGCCAAAGGACATGCGCACAAAAAACAAGAGCACCACACAATTCCCGCGAGAAAGACCGAAAGAACCCTTATACCCAGCATCAAATTCAAAAAACCCCACCATATCAAACTAAACTTAAATTCTACCCCGTACACGACACGACCGAGGACGAAGACTACAACGACGACAACGACAACAACGAGAGCGAGAGACCAAACACACGAACACGAACACGAATACGAACTCGAAAAAAAAGGATTCAAATAATCGACAGAACATTACCATTTCCTCCATACGCTCCACGCTCCACACTCACAAGTGTAATTTTTATTCAACAAAACAGGACACTCTGGATGTCCCTCGCTGTGTGAGCGAATACCCTATTTGTGAAAGCTTCAATTCGACTTTCCATTCAGTTTGAATTGTGTCCTCGTTATGATAGGATATTCGTTACGTTGTTAAGTTGTTGTGAATATATAGTAAATAAAAATACACAAAAAAAAAATAAATAAATTCAAATCCAAACAAAAATTCCCACATCGTATCATCAAAGGAAAAACCAAACCAAACCAAATAAAAATATCTCACGAAAATAAACAAAAAATAAATTAAACAAAATAAAAATCTAGAACAAAATTTCCACTAAAAGTATCCTTTTTGTTTAACCTACATAGGAAAATTTACAAAAACAAAGAAGAAAAAAATATTAAAATTGTCTTTTTGGAAACATAAGAAAATTTCATTCCAAAATAATAAGAACACACACAAATTTCGTATAATCAAAAAACATATATATATCTATATATTTATATAAATATCTTCTACAAAATCTTAAAATTTTTGCAAAAATAAAAATCGTAACTGCAAATCAAATCAAAATAATAATAAACAAAAAAAATATTTTAATAAAATCAAAACTTTTGGTGAACGATTTTCGGTTTTCTAAGTTTAAGGAAAATCAAAACTTCATATTTTCC